>NW_028282536.1:0-38712 GCF_059751285.1 Brachycentrus maculatus
TCCCAACCCCAACCCCAACCCCAACCCCAACTCCCAACCCCAACCCCAACCCAACCCCAACCCCAACCCCAACCCCAACCCCAACCCCAACCCCAACCCCTGGGCAGAAGAGCAATCGACATAACATAAGTGCTGTATAATTCCTGCAATTAATACATATGTCAATAATATCTATTTATACAACTTAATCCGGCACCATTTAAATGTAGTAGCATCAAAGCTCAAGCAATTACTTAAAAAAGGAATAATATAAGTTCACCCATGAAGAAAAGTCTACGAACAACACCCTATTGTTTATGCAGGGCACCAATAAGCCAACATACTACCTTCCTGTCTTCGCGCGAATGAAAGTGATCAGTATCTCAAATATTAAACATATTTAAATGTCAGCAGTGCTCAACGTCGAAATTGTTATTATCATATCTTACAGGGGCCTAGATCTAAACGTCAAGAATAAGATGCTCGAGACAGGCATCAGACTTTGCTTTGAAAATGATGAAAGTTTGATGCTAAAGAGATAAAACGCAGAGACCTTTCTGAGGGACAATTAAGACTAAGAATCATTATCCTTTACAATCAGAAAGTTCGTAAATACTCGTATGGATTGCCCCAATATCATGTTTACTCCCTTTGAGTTCATTTAGTGCAAAGTCATCAGCTCGTTGAAAAGAGTAAAACTCGATCTCAATAAATCACCCAAAGAGATTGCGAAAGCTTCGCTCGTAATGGTCCAAGAAGAAAAAAACTTTGCGAATAGTTGGAAGGATAAAAAAAAAACTGGTGGCCAACAAAGGGTGCAGAGTCTGGAAGCGAGCACCAAAAAACTCAATGAATACCCTAATGGGACATTATAAATACATTTTAACATGATGGATCACTCGATTGAAGCTCACAAGATTTCGATCGTATCGAATCTCAATTTTGGCCTCTTCCAAATTAGCCCAAGCCACCTTCATGTGAAATACTCACAGAATAAGTTCACCCCTGTAATCGAGAGGAAGAAGAAGAAGAAAAAGATCAGTCTTGGAATTGCTGAGGTTGAGGAAAAGGTCAGGTTAAACCCCAAGCCCAAAAGATATACCGGAGATGAGCTCCCTAACTAATTTAACTTTGCCCACTTTAATATCCTGCTATACAAGAAACCAGTGGTCGCAATCATTACGATCTTTATGCCAATGCTACTGCTCTCTATACTAAACCTGGGCATATTCTTTCAGGATAGCAGCATGCATAAGCGAATTGTTTCGATTGCAGCATTACTAGTATCGTTCGTAGCTCTGGTGCCAGTGATCAGGGAGCAAATTCCTCCGACCCCCAAGATAACCTTCGTGTAAATCCTGGTATTCTTGTAATCTTTGACTACCCTCCTGGCGTTATTCGACAGTCTGAATATCAGAGAAGAGCCAGAGGGATTTTATCATGTGTAAATGTTAGGTGTGACTGAGTTTATTATTTCCGTGATAATCACTTGCGTGATCTACCTTATAATCTTCGGGTACTCAATGAAATTCGTTTGTCGTGATTTGAGGAGATACAATAAGAAAGTGGTGAAGAGGGCCAAGTCTATTTTCAACCAGCACGAGTGGTCAAACATGGAGTGTGATAGGTAGTTCTAGTAAGGCTTCAAAAGGCAAACCATTAAAATTCTCGAAGATCGGTCCAATTAGGTCTATAAACTGAAGCTAATCTAGAATATGAATAACTAGAAAAAACGTAAATTTTAAATATAAAGTTAAAATTAAGGGGATTCCTCTATGACTGGTCCACTTTTTGGGTCACCCAAGAAAAGATGATTCTATTGAAACTCTGAACTGGATATGCATTCGATTCCATAACTTAAGTTTCGATAGATATTGAAATCAAGGAGAGCTTCGAGAAGAGTTCTTAGGCTACATCGTGGCCTGGCTAATTTTAGACTTTTATTCAAATTCTTACTTTCTCTATTCAGTTATTCTTGAGACTAATGCCTCAAAGCTATCTAAGTGCTTGCATTCAGTTTTCTATATTATTGTTGTCATACTTTTAGCCACTGAATCATTACTCTGAATGCTTTTCTATATAATGAGTTCTGTCCGCACTCCTAACCCATCTTTTCACAGATGGCCACTGCACAAAAACGCCCCTAAGCCCCTCCCACATACCTTTGAATCACTTTGTTGAGCTTCCTGACAGACAATAAGTGCACATCTGATGTATGTTTCCTAATTATGAACTTCTTGTGCAATTTGTTCTTTTCGATTTTGTGAGTCGCTTTATTCTTTTTGGGCTTCTGATCGGAGAGCTGATGCAGGTTGTATTTTTGGAGGAGCTTGTGCTTGAGGGTGAGTTTCAAAGCCAATATTTATTTTCGATTGTTGTACCCTTTTCTAGCATTAAGTTACCGCAAAGTGGAGCCGCACAGAATCTCCAGCAGATTGCTGCTATTGACATTTAAAAGCAAGTCCTCGAGTACTGTTTGGCTTTGCGTTTAAATATTCATGCTTTCAGGTTTTGGGACTCTATTTTCCACGTTTTCTATAATGAGCTCAGTTTAAATTTTAGCCTCCTCGAAGTACTCATTTGTATTCGATTGCCGCGGATGCTCAAACTTGGCCAATATGCCTGACATTATTGCGAAACTGTTCAATGACTTTGCATGGGCAAGCTTGGCAAGCTATAAAGGTTTTTGTAACTTGGAATCAGAAGAAAATTAATCTCGAAGGGAAACCAGCCCCGAAGAGAAATTCATTAATTGTGATTGGTGAAGATAGCAGCTAAATTAATATATCGGTACTAGCTCGAATCTCCGAAGAAGTGAATGCGATAGATGTTCTGATTGTGCTGCTTCTGGGTTTTCACTATCTGCGTTAGATCTATCAAGTACTCTGCCAGGCCACCAAGGGTAATTTGGGACTTTCGCCCACACTACTTATTTTACTTGAAATTCGTTCGACTGGCTCATCGCGATTTGAAACCTTATTCGATTATTTAACGTAAATTTGAGAGCGATCACATTCAAACAGTAATGATTTCCATTTCTATAGGCCTGATAATATACGAAATATAAACAGCCCATTTATAAATCCATCCAAACAACCCCAATTGTGAGTTTCACCACAAAGCCTGTCGCTTCTGATCTTCGACCCTCTTCATTTAGCCCTGCTTATATTTAACACAGTGATGGCGAGCCTGCTAGAGCGTCTTCTCGATGTGTCTTGCCTAGTTTGTTTAAATTCAAATAAATATAACCTAGTAAGGTGATTATTCCAGCATCTATTAATTTATTTGATTTAATAATGCAAAAGTTGTTTATAAAGAATCAGCAGATCCACCTCTCACCATTGAAGATTAGTACTCTTCTTTCATCAGCGATTGCCGTTAAGTCATCCTGCTCGTCTGTTATATTCTGCAGAGCATACACCTTATTGTTCTCAATTATAGGGTTATTATTCCAAAATCCTTCAGCGTACGGCAAAATCGACGTGTTGTAATTTCTAATATAAGCTGTAGACCTCGACGCGTCCACTTCAATGGTATAACAAGTTCTCTCAGGCTTTTCTCTCTAGGAGTTGTCATAGCCTCCGAATACGAGGATTTAGCTGGGGTTGATCTGCACGGCGGCGCTGAAAGACAAGAACTAAATGTTGGGTGAGTTTTTGGTGTCAATGCTAATGACGTACCATCGATTGGCCTGCACATTATAACTATGATAAAGGAAGTAGTACATTTCTATCAAGTTGTTCGCTTCGACCTTGTTGAGAATTCCACCGAATTTAAAAATGTACTGGTTGTTGTAGGAAGTAGCGCAGGAATTCGCTGAAGGAGCGTTCAAAGGTGCAATGGCCTCGCAGCTTTGACTATCTAGTTTGAACACCTCGCACTCCCTGCTCACATCCCCGTCTTTTTTTGTGAAGCCTCCAATCAAGTATATGCATCGGTTCAGGTAGCAAATGGAATGTGAAGATCTATCATGTATCATCTTACACACAAACTCTAATGAATTCTTCTCTGCGTTGTAGCGAAAGATTTCACGGTATCTTTTTTATTCTATGTTTTGAATAAGGGTGTACATTCGGAGCCGCCAGTCAGATAAATTTATCCTTCAGGCGTGATGATGCTTTTAAAGAAGCAAGGCAGTTCTAGTTTGGATTTGAAAGTAATCGACTTCCAATTGCTGCCTTTCATTGCGCTATTAACATCAAGTATCTTCATTTCTTTCGAAACGGGGATGAAGAAGTGCAGATTTTTCTGTTTCAAATCTGCGTTGAAGTAGTTGCTTTGGTTTATGACTATCTTGTTTGGGGGCTGCGAATAAGGTTATACTTTGATTGGCTGATCGTTCCAGTCGTCGTAGGCGTGCGGGTGCCTTTGGGGACTCACATAAGGCTCATTGATTCTATCGTTGTACTCCACTAGGTTTATCTTGACGCAATCTTCGATGACACTGCGGATCCGAGAAATGTCTTGATTCTCGACGACAAAGACATCAGTGACTGGGACTCGGAGCTCGTTGCTCCGCATATTCTGGAAATATGCCAATAATGATGCATGATCCAATAATAAGCTTTTGTTCAGGGCCGAGAGAGCAGTCGCTGTGTGCCCCAGTTTCATGAGTATCTTCTACATTTATTCAATCGCCATTCGGAGCTTGGTCGTGTTCGGAGGGTTGATCTTATACTGCGATTTGATAATGCTGCGTAATCTTTGCTCCTGTGCATTGAACACATCTTCCACCATCTTCAACGCCCGTTCTTTGATTTGGTTTAGTCTGCGCACATCTTCGATTAATAAATTATGAACTTTCGCTTTCGATTTGATCGACGCTTTTGACGCTTTGGTATTGGTTTTGTTTGGAGTATATATCCCGCAGTTAGTCGAGGGTGCCTTTCACTTTTCTGGCACTCTTATTGACGCAATGCTTCCAAGATTCTATCTATGGCCTTTGATGGGCCTTCGAGTGAATTTATACGCAATCAGGGCACAATGGCTTCAAGCAATCCAGGTGCAGGCAATAGTTCGTGATTTATTCGTTGGGGTGCTCTAAGCATTGGATTCCGGAACGATTATTGCTTTACATTTCTCTGTTTATTTGAATTATTACTTATCTTTCATCGACCAATCGCAATAACAAATTTAAAATCGTAAAGCAAAGCCCATTTGTTGCTATCGTCGCGTGATAAATATAAATATATGCTTATATAAAGTCAATGAAGATATCGACGGGATTCATAATCTGCATCCTGATTCTCCTCGCAGCTGATGCAAATCGAAAGTATCTCTTGCTAACTCATAAATTCCTAGAGACGAACTGCGTTGTCGGTATAATCCCAGCAATGGGTTCGGGACAGATAGTTTAATGCGTAGCTTGCGAGAACTTTAAACTGCCTGCAAGCGACAAATCATCTGGGACATTTGTGATAGACAACATGGGGAGTAAAATAAACGAAAATAGTGGCAATCCTTCAGATAAATCTGCATTAGTAATTGGAATTTGGGCCCAGAAATCCTGCATCGACTACTCATGTTCAAGCTTCATCCACAATATGCAATACTTCAACCAGCCCACATCGAGCATGACTGAAGCTTCATTCGATCTGATCTCTCAACATTAACTCTAAGTCAGTCCCGATAACTGGGCCAGCCCAGAAATTCCATACGACAACGATTTTTCTGAGCAACCCCGATACTTAAAGAAGATGAAGGCAATGCTATGGCCTCTGACTACATTCTTGCCGGGCTTGCTAATCTCATAACAATTGTCATATAGCATGGCAATTAGATTTCGCTATGAGCTTCCAAAACCTTCAGCTGTTGCATAATAAGCCTCGAAGCCTCTCCTTCGGATTTATGAATCATAAAGATAGCCCTATTCCTATTTACTCCTGAGCATGCTCGTTGGGCTGACTATTTTTATGAAGAGACTGCTTAAAGCGGAACCGTCGCCATTAAATGCAGGTGAGAACGAGAGATTGCCTTTTCTGTAAATTTTCCTATCCCTTGGCTTCATGTTCCCGTACTTGGTCGGCGCTGGATCGATACTGGCAATGCTGTTCCGATAGAATAAATAACAAGATGAAAGTGATCAGGACTCGCAAACAGGACATCGCCGTAAATACGAACAAATTTTGGCTTTAGTGCTATACATGTGCTATGTTGTTTCGGGCTATGAGGTATTCGTGATCTTGTCGAGCACCATCAGCTGCATAGTCGAGCATTACGCCGCTCACATAAAAATGAATCTTTGTTCACTTTCCATCTTCATCTTCTCTCTCATAGTCAACAGTTATCTAGTTAAATTAGCAAGCCTTTCATAACTATCCCCCAATTTGGTCTTTGCCATATTTTATGTGCCTAAATTGCAGCGGAGATACAGCCCAATTGCCCAGCGGAAACAAGTCTTATAAATTGAAGACATTGAGGAATAGCAAAATTAAATCTGATATGAACCGATATTTATGCCGATGCGGATATTCAATTAATTTAAATGCAGCAATTGATTAGGAGCATATATACGTATTAATAAAATAGTCAGAATGGCAGAGAAATTAGTGAAGCTGCACACCATCGAGGGCAAGGCCTATGTCGATGTAGATGAGTCAGTTAGGGCCATTAAGGAAGAACTGAAGACAAGTAAGACGATACTCATTGTGGCGAGAGGCATCGAAATCAGCAGGGTTGCCATTGTCATCAGGCGTGTTGAAGAGTAGTGCAACTGCGCCATCGCAAAGATGGACACGAAGAATGTGAGAGAAAGAGATTAACATGGCAAATAAAGAACTATTTTGGAATTTCATGCGAAGCTCATCACAAAAGCTTGATCGGTTCATTCAAGTATGAATTTATAACCATTTATCATGGCACTCATATCCATCTCTAATCCAACTACTCCTGTCCGCACTTCGCGGCTCATTCAGATTCAGAGTATGAGTTATTTTAATTCCCAACCCCAACCCCAACCCCAACCCCAACCCCAACCCCAACCCCAACCCCAACCCCTGTGAAGTGTGTGAATGATATGAATAATATGAATGTTCGAGAAAATGATCGAGAAGTATATGATATTATAGGGGGTATTCCATCATATGAATGGATTATATCGCTCCGGTGCTTGATTCTTCGTCCTCGATTGACTATCCAAAGATTTGAGAAGCATTCCCTGATTGTTTAGTAAATCCAGTTCAAGCTCGATCTCAGAAAGCGGTATTTTTGCATACTCCTATTGAATCAAATCCGATTTTTCAGATTCTAACAACAATGGTTGTTCAAATTTGTCCTTTTTTGGATTTTTGTTTTATTCTTCGAAATTGAAAGGAACCATTTTTTCAGGTGCTGCCTTAACTTAGCTTTGACGCGATACAATCCACTTTCGATAATCGTTGCATTGCTTGAATTTGAGTTATTTGAACTCTTTGAGTTTTTGTATATGTTTGGTTTTGGACTGTCTGTGCTTGACTAATACTTCGCTAGCCTATAAAAGGGGGCTTTCCAGCTTAGAGGTAGACTAGTAGGATTGCATCCGGGATTACGAGACTGAGGAATCCCTGAAAGCCGATGTGTCTATTATTTATTTATCTTGGTCGTGAATTCTGGGTTTGACCTTGGTCTTTCGATGAGAGAGTCGCCTCCAACATCTCTTGATAGCCTTTTGAGCCCTTTTTGTATAGTAGTCGTAGTTGCTGACTTGGGGAGAGTTCTCGGAGTGTTTCAACTGGTAGATGAGCGCCGACCAAAAAAGAACTGCTGAGACAATGCCAATCATTCGATGGCCTGAATCGATATTATTATAAGAGATAAATGGCGGAATGCGAACCGAACCGAACACAATATAAATAAAATCGATCATCTTTCCTATCTTTTATTTAAGGCCTATGAAGCCAGCTTCTTGACCTTCCACTCGAGCTGTGAGACCAAAAATTAACGGTCATCCTGTTCAAGGATCAGTTTGTCGTATTTGCATTTTATGGGTTCATACTCATACTTAATTATCTTCTTTAAACGGCTGTTTTCTTGCATGAGCTCTTCGTATGTTTGCGCTTTGACTGAGTTCAGGGTTTGGCTTAATTTGGGCCTATTTATGGTAGTTTATTCATAGCGACTCTTTGTTGCATTTAAATAATTTTATAGACTTTTCTGAGTTCCGGATTAGTGAGTGCTAGTGGAATTATGTTATCGAGTCGGTAGTTTGTGAAGTATAAAGTCTTGCGTTCGAGGATCGTTAATTTCTTGGTAATAAAGGGTTGATGAATTGAGATTTTTAGGGAGAGCCTTGGCCATACTAAATTTTGTAGGAATTAAAAAATCAAAGCTTTCCTATTTTAATGTTTTATCATTCGATTTTTTGTTGAATTGCGAGTCGAAGTCATTGTTTTAATGTGCTTAATACTTAGTGTTGAGTCTCTAATCTGCCCATTTAGTTAACTTGATTCCGTTTCGATTTAAATTTTCAAAATGGGTTTGCTTTTTTGATTGTTCTGTCTCCTTCGGATTCTAATAAAAACTTAATCCCAAGGGCGACTCGAGCAATAGTTAGTTTGTAGAAATTGTGCATCCTTTGCAGAACCTCATTCCTTATATATTTATTATAAGCATAGAATTTTGAAACAAATTTAATGACTATCTTTCTAATTCTACAGCTTTCAATTCTGACTAAAATTGCTAACTAAACACAAAAAGTTATGGCTCTTGATGGAAAGGCACAATCTAACACGAAAATTTTTGAAATTAGTAGTGGAAATATATTAAATCTTGACGAGTATTTGGTTTCTGCCCTTGCCAAATAATTTTATGGCTGAAGCAGTAGCTCTCGAAGTACAATTGTCATCGAGTGGAAGAGTTGCTGGCTAAATTGAAAGGAACATCGTATGAACACCAGGGAGGAATGGGAAGAGTTAATTAACAAGAGGTCCATCATGCTGGCTTTTGAATGAGTTGTTTAGTGAGTTGTGATACAAAACTGGATTGATCAAAGTATTTATAAATTATCAGCTGTTATGCTTAGTTTAGCGTGCAAAAGTTAGTTATTTAAACTAAATTATACAAATTATTATGGAATAATCAGGGCAATATCACTATCATGGCTGTCTATTGCGGTTGTATAGTTATTTATAGGTACATATCTAAATTATATGCATACAATCTATCTGACTATTTTCTAGCCATAAAAGACTTTATTTCTTTGATTTTGTAGAATTGCTTGGATGAGCGTAACTACATTTAAAATGAAGATTTGCCCCTGAGGTTATTAACTAATATTTTAAGAGATAATTATTTGAATTCCATCGCCATGCAGAAATAGTAGATCGGAGGAATAGTTAATTAGTTTTTAAATGACCATAGAGCAATGCTGCAAGCCCACCGCGTAGTGGAGGAGAAGTTGCAAGAAGATATAGATGCTGTTATCAATGGCAAATCAGTAGAGTAAACATTTCTGAGCCAGTGGCTTGAATATATCGGGTAGGAGACATCAGCAAACTCGAAATACGTTGAGGCCATTATTATCTTCCATGCGCCAATCGTTAACAAATTTTCAGCATTCCCCGAAGCGATGCAAGATATCCTGAGGACAGGGTTGTTGAACTCTGTTATTGCAAGAGCAAACAATTTCAAAGCCTTAACATCAATGGGGTTGCTGATGAGGTAAATCGTAGAGAAGGATCATTAAAGCGAAGGATTCGGCTAATGGATATAGCCATTAGGATAATTGATTAAGTGGATGGGATCTGAAGAGCAAGGGTCAGCCGAATCAGGTACACTATTGATTAAGCATGCTAGGTGTCATGTTCTTCATCTACTTCTACAGAGAAACTGGCTTCACTTCGACGAACACGTAGATTCCATTGCACAAAATGGCATCAAGCCTTATGCCTTGCTTATTCCAGATATTTGCAAGCGCTCCTCAAGATGATCAAGCTGGGGGCACTCTTCGATAAAAAATACTGTATTTACTGTTGCAGGTGTTCAAGACCTTCGCTTACTTGGACGGAAGTGCAGACGATATCATTAAGTAACGAATTTAAATAATTAAGTGAGTGCTTAGATGGCAGTTTTGAGCTATGGATGTCGCTGTTTGTTTCCATTTTTAAAGGGCCAGTAAGCACCCATTTGGGCATCAAAAAATACGTACTCAAAATAATCACTATCATCAATCGCGACCTTAACTATTTCTACCAGAAGCGATTAAACGACAAAAATACATAATTAGTCCCTATCTGGTAGTTTACATATCGATTCATACCCTGTTACTTAGCAGTATAAGTCTGGGGATCAAAGAAATTCGAAGACCAAACCATTAGTGAAGTGTCATCCTATTATTTCGATGACGATTTTGATAGTACTCTCCCAATAGTATAATCATTGGCGTATTGTGCTATCGAGTTCATATCAGTACTGGCCTCTTCCTCGCTTTTAGGCTTTACTGTTCGCATATCTATTCATCACATTGTCAATGCATTGTTCCATTATTACATAATTTCCAAGAGGGAGCTGCAATCATGGGCATAGAATAGTTTGCATTTCATTAACGCCCCAGATCACGAATCCTTCAGGGGGAAGATCCTGAATGTTTTGAACGAGTTGATCGAGAGAAACAATGATTATGCCTTGCAAGCAATGTTGTTTATTGCAGAGAAGTTTCTCATTAACCACAGCCAGAGCCACACCATGTAAAGTCTGCAGAAGCTCATGGACTCCATGAACATTAACGAGTTGATTGCCAACGAGAAGATCTAACTCAAAATGACTCAGATTGAAGTCAATAAGCTCATCCAGAACTCAGGCTGCGATGCTAAAAGTGCGCTCGGGGTGCGAGGATAGACGTGGAGGAAATCTGAAGTTGCACTCTCCATACTCGGCCGATTCTCCGAAGATATCATTGTCTTCCAATCCAAGCAGCAATAAATCTTTAATATCGAATCGTTCGTGAGAGGGCTCATGAAACAATTCGAAAGCCAAGACCACAATCTCTAAAATTTCACACTAAAAGGCCAAACTATTTACTGCTTGACAAGATTCACAGAAATCATCTCAATCAAGTACAAACTAATGTTTTCGGAACTTGTCGCAGCCAGCAGCAGCTGCACTGCAGACATTTACCCACTTGCTGTGCGAGTCGCCGCATGCAAAATGATTACCATTTTCATGCGCAAAATCGAAAAGCATGGCACATCCCTCTCATAAGAACAAATCCAGACAATCTCCCTCAATACGGCGAGTATCATGGAAATCGAGTGCACTTCCGAAACTAATATCTACACCCTCGAAACTCTGATGTAAATCGTGAAGGCACTCGGCCATAAAATGCTCCCTGAGGAAATGCTGTCAATATATGTGCTGGACAATATTCATAGTAATATTTCGCATCAGGCCACTCTCAAGGTTTGCTTCTCGCTGCTGCAGATATTGTGTGATAGCGAAGGATCGTATCGGAAACTGCTACTCTATGATGGCGAAAATGGATCGTTCATTGTGTTTCAGTTTATGAAGGATTGCCTAGACTCATACAATAATGTAGTGAAATCCAATCAGAAGGAACATCTGAAGCCATCAGACACTTTGCTGATTGCGACTGTCCTGAAGATGGCGAACATTACCATGGAAAAATGCCCTATCAAATAAGCCCAGGCTTATGATAAAATGATCGAGCTAGTCTCTCTGATTGCTGAAATACTGGAGCATAATGAAGACATACAGATTCACATCGGCTGCACAATCTGTCTCAAAAGCATAATCAAGTTATGCCCGTAGTACTTAAAGTAAAAGTAGTGCGAAAAGCATTTTATCTCATCTATTCATTCGCTACTAAAGATCCCAAGCGATAAGTCATTTGAATCCGGCTCTATTTATGTCGGAAATCTCACGATCCTCACATTTGATCGACTCCTCACCAAGCCAAATCAAGAAATACTTCAAGAAATCGTACTCAAAGTCTTCAGGTCGCGGACGCCGAGCATGATACAGTCTCTAATTCTGACATACTCGCGCCTCATTAACTCCTCGATGGATCCTAACAGGCCATTTAGCGCGGTCTAGTGGTAGGCCAAAGTCCGTAACATTGTCGATTTCCTGTCATCCTTCTCAATTGAAAATAGAATGGGGCTCAAAATACTCATAGACAAGTGGTTGCTCCAGCAGAGTCTGTTCAGAGGCAAGTACACCAAGATTTCAACGTATCATAACATTTATTTCATAGGTTCATGGCGCTCTCCAAGCTGTTTCTACTGAGAGACAAAAGAGTCGACAATCTGTTGATCATTGGGTTCAACCCCTCTCACACCAACGTCAACAATGATGTAAACGCCCCTCTCAAAATCCTGGCCACACTCATAAGATGCCTGCATAACGAAATGAAAGAGGATAAGGATGAGAACGAGGAAAACTACGATTACGATGAGGACAGGGAGTTGGAAATGAAAAATGAGCAGGAAAAGCGAATATAGGTGGAATTGTAGAAGTTTAAGGATGAGGGAGGGCCGAAGGAAAGCGCTGGGGGACTGGCTGACCGTGAAAACCAACAAGGCAGCACATGCTATATGAGCGCGATGCTCTAATTCTACGATGACGGGGAGGAGTGCGATGAGACCACCGAAGAGGACATCCTATTTCTCAAGGATATTTCCATAAAATTCGAACTCAGGGTAACTATGGTTGATATTGTAGGAATATTTGTCAAACTTTTTCTCGTACCTGAATGACGAGTCCTGCCCCCACCACCAGTACTTCAAAGAATGCTTGAAAGATCTACTGAAGGAGGATGTTAAGAACCTGCAACGATATGTGAAGTTATCATTGTGAAGGTCACTTACTCAAATACTATATTGATTATTTTGGGATCAGCTTCTCCACTAATTAACATCGTATTAGCATCGGTATAACATCGGTATAATATTAAAATCGGTAATTAAGATTCAGTAAGTAGCCTATGGGAAAGAGTGTTATTTAATATATTGAGTATAGGAATATCTATTTATCAGCTATATAAATTTAAATAGTTCGATCGATCGAGGAATGCCGAAAAGTTTTGAGAGAGAACAATCAGCAGGGAGGTGGACACGCTATGAGCATGATTTGTTCCTGCAGGGTAAGTTTATTTTAATTTAGGGCTGTAGCTGTTTGGCAGAGACTGGATGAAGATATAAATGCTGGTTCAAACCAGGAATGGCTCCCAGATACGATCCCATGCCCAGAAATACTTTTTGAAGTCCCAGCCCGAGCTTATTGACCCAAAATGCGACCAGCAAAACAGCCAGACTCTCGAGAACCATGACCCGCTGTCAGTTACTTTCAGATAATAAACCCAAATGGATTAAAAGTGTCACACTTCATAACAGTCATTCTTTATGAACATTCTTCATTAAATGGCCAAGTTTAATCTCAGTTTAACTAAATAACTCGCAAACTTTAACTTTTGGGATGCCTTCGTCGACTGCGAAACTTAACAGCCGTCGGCATAAGTCAGCCCATCTAAGCCAACCACAACTTAGGAACCATCAAACCTGGAGTCACCATAGTCTGCAGGAAATGAACACAGCGAATGAAGCAGAGGCTTCTGATTTTTTCATTTTATTCAATTATTCTAAGCTTTTTCAGTACACTAATTTAATATAATATATTGACTGACAATCATTTACATTCACGAACTGTAGACTGACTCCCAGGGGAGTTCGCTTGCATCAGCTAGAGCTTTGGAGAGCATTTACTGCGCGAATTGGTTGTCGTGCTTGTATTTTAAGGATTTATGATAGTAGCTGATGGCCTTGTTTAATTGATCGTTGAGGTGGTAGAGGAAGCCCAAGGAGAAGTATGTTTGGGGGTTGGCTGAGTTGAGGCAAACGCATTGCTCCATTTCTTTGATAGCGTTCTTGTAGTCTTTTAGTTTGCGGTAGGAGTGAGCGAGGTTCGTGAGGATGGTCTCAGTCACCCAGAAGCTGGCCTCGGGTTTGCAGAGGGAGTAGGCTTTGAGATGAAAGTCTCTTGCCTCCTTGTAATTCTTCTGCTTGTAGCTGATGACGCCGAGCTCGGAGTAGATCAGCGGGTCAGTTGGGTTGATTTCCCTGGCCTTGATCAGGGAGAGAGTGGCAGTCTTGAGATTATTGGTTCTGAGATACTCCATACCCATATAGAGGTGGGCTTGGGCACAGCCTGGGAATAAGCGCACGATTGTCCTGTAAATCGACATTGCTTGGTCTGACTCGTCCTGCACGGCAAATGAGTGAGCCATCCCGATCCAAGCATAGACGAAGTTCCTATCCAGCATGATGGCTTTCTGGAAATACTTCCGAGCGACCTCATACTTTTTGCAGTGGTAATAGTAAGTTCCGACTGAGAACCAGCTCACTGGATGACTGGAATAGTTTTCCACCAAGCTGTGTGCGCAGTAGTAAAGATCCCCAGTGAGTCCGAGGTCGAGCAGGCATGTCACATAGATGGGAAGAATTTCGAAACATAAGGGATCCTTCCGGATGGCCTTGAGACAGAGTTCGTGAGCAGCAGGGATCTCGTAGTGTTGGTGATGGGTTTTGGCTTTGATGCAAAGAATATCTATGTTCTCTTTCTGAACAAGCAGTTCGAAGATTGCCTATTTTCTGGGCTCTTCGTCCACCATCACCTGTAACAGATGGGTCTCGTCAATGTTTTTAATTTTCGCCAGGTATATTTTGCGCAGCCATTGGTCTTCTGGCGAGAACTCCAGCGAATTCAAAAGCTAATCTTTTTGGGCCCCTGAAATCAGTTGGCAGTTGATGAGCCTATTGATGGCCTCCACATTGGTGGGGTCCTTTTTGAGGCACTCTTAATAGTTCTATATGGCCATGAGCTTATTTTCCTGGGCTTCGTAGCATTGCGCCTTGATAAAGGCTCGACAGCTTTCCATTTTCCGGTTGAAGTACGTGTTTTCGAGCTGCAACTAAAGAACAGTGAGGCATTGGTCGTATTGCTTATTCAGGAGAAGGGCCCTGGCTGCTAGAAGTTGGAAGCTCACATTTTGATTCAGATACTTTTGCATTTCGAAAAGGGAATGCACTCTTTTGTAGTCCCCGTTTCTGAAGTAGCATTAGCCCATCAGGTAAACAACTCCGATGTGGTTGTTCGAAAGTGTCAGGAGCTTATCGCAAAAGAATATGGCATCAGGGTAGTTATGCAGGTTTAGGTTGTCGATTGCGAGCTCATACAATCTCTTCAAGCACTCATTCCCGAGGATCAGACTTTGGAATGTCTCGAGCTCAGGGAAGAAATGTTGAGGGTGGTTTCCATAGTAAGGCTGCAGCAGTTCAGCGAGAAAGAAGGTGCGCTGACCTTTCGCAGGAGCGAATATAGTGGGTTTTTTTTGACTCATTTTAATTCAAATTTAAAACGATTCTTAATTGCCAAAGGTTGGGAATGATATTGTATTATTTAAACAAAAGATGTCAGAAGTGGAAGAGACAATGAACAGGATGCAGACGCATAAGAATGTGCAAGGCATAGTGATTGTAAACTCAGAGGGCAGCATCATTCGAAGCACATACCAGAATTAAAGAAAATAGGAAGGAAATGAGCTGGCTAGATTGATTCCTCAGCTCGTCATCAAGGCTAAGACCACAGTGAGAGATTTGGATACTGGCAACGACCTCAAATTCATTCGGCTCAAAACCACTAAAAACTAGATCCTGATTGCCCCCGATAATTAGTTCATTCTGATCGTAGTGCAAGGCCAGACCTCGTAAAAAAAGGAGGAGGAGGAAGTATGACAAATTAACTGATCTTCTCGAATCCCTAATTTATTTAATATCATGCCTAAAACTATTTCATGTCATTACCTTATCTGTTCACTATCATCGTCTTATTTTTTCAACATCATCGTCTTATTTATTCAACATCCCTCGATCAGCCCTGCCTCCGAATTATGAAACTACTTCACATAGATATATTCAGGTATAAATTGTCATAAAATATATTAAAAAGCAGCGATCAAGCAGATAAAGGCATACTCAAGATATGGGCCATTCTTCATTTAGTTACCATTTTAACTACATACAGGGCAAAGAGCGCAAATATGAGGGCAGCCAAGATTATTTATACTTTCAATGCGAAACCAGATTTGGTCTGTTTGGCCACAATAACACTCATTTTGATGTTTTCACTTTCAGTATGTTGCGAGTTTACGAGCAGACTCTCCTCATCCTCCACGGTGGGTAATGTAATCCTTCTCTTCTGAACATCGAACTCGGTTGCATTGATCGAATCCTACAATAATGGGTTGCATAGATACTATAATGTTCTCGAGGACATATTTGAATTTTGTCTCGTCGTAGTTGTCGTAGAAGATATCGGCCACAATACGTAGATAATTAAACATGCGTTAATGTTTCTATGGTAAGGGATACGCTACTTTGCTGATGTTCGTCACCATGACAAAGATGAGTGAGTCCTGGCTGAAGTAGTAGAGGCACTCAAAATTGAGCATGAGGTGCTTGACTGTTTTGGATGGATTCGCTTTTACTTTGGTGATAAACTTTGTGAGCAATGCATGTAGTCGCCGGGAATGGTTCTAGTTGCAAATGTAGCATTCAATCGGGTTTTAATTATCAATGATTGCGTATAGTTGAATCATATCTGTTTATATATTATAGTCATTAACACGACACAACGCGGCATGATAAAGTGTATGGAATTGTGAATCAAGCTACTTGCATTAATTTGTGATGGTAGGTATATCCTTTGTGGAGAATTCTGGGAATCTTCAAAGACGAGGCATTCAGAAATATTCCAACTATCACATACTGTTTTATGATATTATTATCGAATAAAATAGAATACAATAAAATAAAATAAAATAAAATACAATAAAATAAAATAAAATAAAATAAAATAGAAAAGAAAATTAAAATAGTAACATTTCTGATGCTTTTGGAATACTGAACAGGCAACAGTTTCCAAAATGGGCTTTGCAGCAATAATGCCAACGATGAATCGCATATTCCATGCGGATCGGAGCAGGAATTTCTCCTTTCACGCAAACTATCTCCGAAACTCCATGCTTCTCACATCAACATCTTCATTGTTATCAGCAATAGCTTTGACCTGTTTGGCCAGGTCTATCATTTCTTTGGCAAGCTCCATCAGCCTACTATCGGTTGGATCTCCGTACCAAGACTATATTTTGATGCCATTGGGCTGCTGTAGCCTGAAATTAGCCTATATGTTGTCGACTAACAGTATTCTATTAAGGTCACGGCCGACTCGGGAGAGGTCTTTGGCATAAACTTTATCGATGCGGATGGCGTGCTGCCTGTAGAGTCGAAACTCTATGAGCTTCATTCGATCCAGAATCAGATCGGCATATTAAGATAGGCCACATGTGAACACTCCTAGTTCGTAGTGCTGGGAGAGTAGTGACAAGAACTTGAATAAGTTTGGCCTGAGGAGGAATTTGGCAGTGGCGACTTGGTAATGAAGGAGGGTCTCATCCAAATCCAAAACCAGAGTGAGTTGCTTGGACGAGCGGTAATGTAAATAGGGGGATGGAGAGGTCTCCAGGAACTGTATATTATATGAGGACCAGTCATTAGCTAGCAAAGACACCGAGTAGTGTTATAGCAGTTTATAGTAAAGGAAGTTCGCGGAGGCAGAAGAGCATTTATGGTAGTACAAGCTATGGAATTTAAGTATGCTTTTGTATTATCTCATGAGCTATTGTATGCTCGATTGGAGGCTGTGCAGTATCATATCGAACTACATACCATTGCGCCCATTCTCGCTGCTGTTCCAATTCGAAAGCAATTACAGATGTTCAGCATTTAGTTAAATCTCTATTTGCTCATTTATAATTTGCATATAACTAGGATTGGAAGTACCAGTATCAGTATCAGCAGTATCAGCTATGTGTTGATCGAACTGGTATAGTTGAGAATAGACAATGCCGTAAAACTATAGTAGCAGCTAAATGACGGCCTTTATGCTACGCTGAACAGAGGCCATGTGATGCCGGTTATTAATCAACATCTCTACAAGCAGTATGACTGCCAATTTCTATAAGTATATAATCCTGCTAATTGTCGGACTCGCTTTATGCTCTTATGGCAGTTGCGTCCGATGCTTGTTCAGCTACCGATGATTGTCGTGGCATTTATAGAGATCTTCGCATTCGTAGATTTGCTCGAGTATGGCTGCATCGGCACTTTCATCCAGAACATACCTCCTCACTGCATCTATGATTTTATGTTTCTTCTTATTCCCATTGCTATTCGCGTTGCTATAGACACGGTTGAGTTCATCGTAGATTGAATGGAGGTTGCTGTAGTTCTTAAATACCCGCATGAACGGGTTTGTTGATCTGGAAAAGGATTGATTCGCATATAATGCCTCGCTGTTGGTGTGTGTTTAATTCAGCGTATTATTGATATCCAGGAGTATCCTTTGCATCTGAGGGACCGACAGCCTTAGCACCTTCAGAACATTGGCACATGACATCTTGGTATGTGATCCTTAAGTGTGATCTACTTTATGATGGGATGACTTTCTCAAGTTCGTTGTCATTGCACTCTTATTGTTGCTATTACTGACCATATTGGCTGCATGTTTGTATTTTGTTTTAGGCTCAGTCACGATGTGGTATCTACCCTTATTGCTGTTCCTGTTATCGAGCTTGGATGGAGTTGGAGAGAGGCTGTCAAGTTTTATTTATTGGCTTTTGTATCTTAGCTTGTGTGGATGCTAATGTGTATTTGCATTCTGGTTCCCAATTTTATACTGATAACTGCCAGTTCGCTGATGGAGGAGCAAATGCACTTTGGATAGATAAGGAGATTCTTGGCTTTTAGGTTTGTTCTCCCTGATCTCACACATTGCATCTTTCGATACGCTCAGGATATTGGCGATACTTCGCTATTTATGTTCCGACCTTCTGATCGATGGCTTTGGGAGTACCCATTTATCTTTTAAACTGCTCTTATTGCTGCAGTATATTCGATTAGATTAGGTCTCTGATTTGTTAACTTTATTGGCTGTTAGTTTATATGGCCGCACTTGCAGTTGCCGGTAAACGCTATGGTTAATGGGGAAGGGTTTTGCGAGGGCGCTGTGGCAGTAATTGGTGATGGCACTTGATTGTTAGTGACTGGCTTTACTCGATGAGGTATTCATATAATATTAAGATTATTCCTACTATTTTATTGTATGTGTACTATTCTGTATACTATACGAATATTATTGTATCTGTACTATTGTGTATACTATGCGCATAGTATGTGCATAGTATTGATTGTGGCATTTGATGTTATAGGATATTGTTAATTTTAGGTGAGGCAGAGATGGGCCCGAAAAAGAAAGCATACGTGCTGTACTCGTTGTTAAACACGGTGAGCCCCAGAATATACAAGACGAAAGCCACTGTGCAGAGACACATCAAATCCAATCCCTCTTTCTCGTTCTACGAGTTTGCCAGCGAGGAGGATGCAGCCAACTATATTTCCACCCTCTAGGCCAAGCTAATCAACGCCAATGTCGGCCTCAAGGCATCCATTCAACTCCAATCGCACTCACAGCAACACACACACCACCAGTCACATCAATAGAAATAGTCATAACCATAATCGCAGGCATAACAGCAACCATAGACACAAGCATAGACACAAGCATAGACACAAGCATAGACACAAGCATAGACACAAGCATAGACACAAGCATAGACACAAGCATAGACACAAGCATAGACATAAGCATAGACATAACCATAACAATTACAGCAACAATCCCAATCAGTGGTGTCATAGTTAATGAAAAGTAATCACACGAGCAATATCGAAGACATTGAGAATGGATACCGGAATGATCATGACTCAAAATAGGAGAGACAACCCAATATTGGAGAAGATAAATTGCAACCTCAACAATTCTAAACATAATCCATAATGCAACTACCTAATGAGCAGCAACTACCTAATGAGCAGCAACCACATTAATCATAATTTAAACAGTCGCACCTAGAGCAATCTTAATTGCCACACCCGAAACAATCAACACAGCAGTAGACATAAACACATACCCCACTATCACCATCCCCATAATAAAGAGAGGCCGTCGTCATTCAATCCCATTAATAAAAACATCATCAAGCACTCTCACAGCACTCCAAAATTCAAATAACCCACGAGCTACTCGAACCAATACTGTAAGAGCAATTGCTCATGGAAAGGGACAGAGGTGCCATGCATACTCCAGCAACTGCTAACAATAATCATGGAATGGAACTCGAAGCCATAAATACAAAATAGCTCAGTCATTCCAATGGCTATAATTTACAGTAAACTCTTGCATTTGTAGGTAAATAGTAACTGAAATTACAATAGGAAGAAACATCGCAATGGCTGTAGAATACTACGTCAACAAAATAATCATAGCGATAATAATAGAGATAGCTATCGAATTCTGCATTAACTCACAGATAGGAATAACTAGAAAAATATGAATACCTTAACTTCAAATATAATACGGATAATGCAGTATAGCTCGTCAACTAAGTTCAGAGTCATTACAAATGGTACCGCCCCTCTTTTCTCCCAGCTACCAATGCAGTCATCCATCTGCAGTTCTAGCGCAGGCAAGAGCCAGGATTCACCTTTGGATCCTATAACTATCACCCACATTCGCAGCATAGATGGCCAATGTCGATTACGCGTGGCAACCAGGCCATGTTGCAGACCGTCATGGCCACCATGGCTGATATCATCTACACATCGGCCAGCAACATTAATAGTAGCAGTTCCAGCATGAATAGTAGCAACAATGTGCAAATCCGCGTTCCCAGTCACATTCTACATAAAGGCTTAAACAGTTTGGATCAACGAATAGTGAAAGCCGCTGTATTAGTTCAGAAGCTGAAACAGAATAGCTTTGAATTGTTATGAATGAACAATGAAACAACTGAGTATAATAGGGCAGTTCATAACTAAATGATATATAAAAACATGTATCAAATAGATGTGCATAACTAAATCAGAGGTCCTATTATTTTGATATTCCTTCCAACGAAATGCGCACTTCGTTATTGATTTTGATTCTATCGAAGTGCGCCATGAACATTGTACTGTAGTTATATTTATTCGACAACAAATCCCGAACTTCTTTGATGTCTCTGCCTTTACTCTGGTTGTGATCGTTTTTGTTGCCTGTATCATCGCCATCTTCGTGGTGCTCATCATTTTAGTTATGCGTTCGGTACTCGCACATCTCCACACTCTTGAAATTGGACATCATACTGAAGAGTATATAGTCGCTCACCAGCACGAAACACAAACTGCGGGGATTGGCCTGGACTGAGTCGACAAAGGCAAGAGATATGGCCCATTATTCCTCAGGCTGAGCTCCGTCTACGATTTCATCCACCAGAATTAGGCAATAGTTGCTCATTGTTGGATTTATCTTATGACTCTCAGCGTTGTCCAGAACATTCTTCATGGCATGTAGCTAGGTCTGGAAATGGCTGAGTTTGTTCTCGAGACTCTCGTATGTGTTGATTTTGCTCACCATCGTATTATAGATGCGGTTGCTATATTTTCTCAGGGGGACTAGGCAGCCCATCTGGCCAAGAATTGTCAAGTAGCCCATCGCGGTCAGTAGCGTTAGTTGGGCGCAGGAGTTTATCTATTTTTTTAGAGCTATCACCGTAGTTTTGGGGTTAATTGTAAGGCTGACCTCTTCGGAAAGCTTGTTCAGTTTCTCATATGACCAGACTGTCCTCAATTTTTACAAGACTATCATGTGCTCCTTTTGCTGAAGGCCATGTGATTCGGCCTAGCGATGGAACTACGGCCGACAAAATTCTACCTGGTGCATGGATGAGTACTGCCGAACAAAGCCAACAAAGCCCACGATCATATCCAGCACAGATATCCAGTAGCTGGTCTCAAAGAGAATATTCAAGTTTTGCTGGATCTCGAGGATAATCTTGAGCAGCAGACTCTCTGATTCGTAGATCAGCTTATTTTCATTTTATTTCAGCCTGTTGTTCATTGAAGTGAGAATGGCTGTGCAAAATGTGACCATGCTGTTGTTCTTGTAGTTTATATGCACGATGTCATCTTCAATGCTGTGTGCTAAACTGTTGAGATCAAGAGTGGATTTGGCTGAGATATAGTAGCCTCGGTAGTCGTTGTAGAGCAGCTTCATGCTCTGACTGCTCGATTTTGCTTTGATGCTTTCAAAGATTTTGAAAATGTCTTCAAGAGTATGAGCATACGTCAGCCTTGAAATTTATGCGAACTAGTCCTCTATTTTGTCGACCTTAAATAAAAATATGAAGTTGTCCTTTTTGTTGCGGAGCTTCGGGTTGCAAAAGCCTTTGAGAATTTCCTCTTCGAAATTGTCTTTGATGAGCTTCCGCATTCTTTAAAGCTTTGCGTCTGAGAGTTTCTCGATAAGCAGATCTAAGATGTTTGAGATTTTTGCAAAAGGGGTGATTCTGTTTTTGAAATTTTCGAACTCGAAACATAACCTGGAAAGTGATAGTATCGCATTCAGGTAGCTTTTTATCGATTTTATATTCTCTTTTTTGGGGCTCTGAATGAATTTGGCTGTAATGGGCTCATAGTGTTTAAACTTTAGCAGCTCTCGCCCCACTAAATCGCAGAAGGCCTTATTCTATAAAAGGAAAATGAGCAATTTCGACCTCTCTTCGATTTGCTAAACGCTTGTTAAGGGCTGCAGCATATTGGCTCGAAGCATTCTGTTGCCGCCATCGGTGAGACACCTGAAATTGTCGATGAAAGTATGCGAGGATTGCTTGGTCTCATAGTTGATGAATATCTCCAGGTCCCGAATCGTCTGAGAGTCGATGATGAGGACTTACTCGAGAAAATGCCAAGAGATGTTCAGGGCTGAATATGCAAAGTTGACTTAAAAGCTTTCCTCGAGGTAATTGACTAGCGCATTCAGGGCCGCGAAGGCCAAAAACTTATTGTCAGGATTGTTGCTGCTGTCGCATTCCTTTTTATTGCTTCTTTGGACATAGATGTAATATCCCTTCGTTTAGTCGAACATGTTTCTCTTGATGGGCCGAAAGGAAGTCCTTTTGAAATGCCCCATCAGCTTTTTTACCAGGGGAGTATTCTCAAGGGTACTCGAAAATATGACCTATTGCGGATAAAATCTCTCTATGGTCGAGACTGTGTGCATGTAGGTCATTCTCTCGATTATCTGCAGTAGATTAATTTCGCCTGTGTTCACGTTGTAGCTCGCGAGCCCCACCTAGTTCGAACAGTACTAGATAATGCTCACGATGTGCTCACGGCGGTCGTTCTTACCGGCTGTTGTCAGCAGTCTTTTGCTATTCAGATAACTTTAGGACTTGCTGTTCTTTAAACTCAAATGGGGACGGGATTGTAGAATCAACTCGTGCGATGGCAGCGCTGACTGGTGGGATTAGATTAAGGATTAATTGGTAAATATTTATCTTTTTATGGCACTAATATTGTTTTTGCTGCTACTGACATTGCTGCCGAATGAAGATGGTTTAAATTTGCTTGAAATGGATTGCTTGAGTAATTTCGTATTGTCATGCTTTGAGAAATGTGAGCTGATGTTGATGTTATCGATCGCACTTTTGTTATTATTTTTATTGTTCGATTTGGAGTTGAAGATACTGCCGTAGCTATTGATTGTGGGCTGTCTATTCTTTTAAATTTAATTGCTATTATTGTTATTGTGACTGCTGCTGCTACTGCTATTGAAACCAGTGAACTTTGAGGATTCGAAATTCATTAAAGGCTTCTTTTCGTATATGTTTCCATTTGTAAATAATCTATCATTGATGATTTTTTGCCCTTTGTGATCGTTGTTCGCTTCGAATTGAGGACTCTTCTGCCTTGGAAACAGAAAACAGACATCATTGGCTTTATTTCCCTCGATAATATTACTTTTGGTATACTACGAGCTTGAGGAGTCTCCCAGCCGGTTCATCTACACTTCTTGATGCATCTACTGTTTGTATGCAGTAAATGGGAAAAAATTGTGTTATTTTTACTCCTATTCTTTTTCATATCGCTCTGAGCCTCCAGGCACGCCCTCAGAAACGCCCTCAGAGAACAAGATTTTGCTCTTGTTGCGAATTTAACTAACAAGCGAGTCTCCAAAGGTTATATGGCGCATCTATTGTTCGCGCCAGAACCCAGCATTGTTGCTGAGCCGACTGCCAGAAAGTGACTTCTCCTATTGGCTTTCGATTTCATTGACAAATACCTGAGAGTTGGAAAGCAGCTCGTCACGGCGATTGGTTTCATCAATGATAGGCAGAGGGGACTTAAGATAGGAGCTCGACGAAGACATCAAAGAGCTGCGCAAGTTATTTTTGCGGATGCTCTCAGTTTTGAGCCAAACGTGCATGCAATATTATTATCGCATCTGAAAAGTGTCTGCTTTTCACTACATTTTAGTAAATAATTATAATTGGCATTGACTAAATATATACCTTCGATTTAATGCTTTGATTTGACATTATTATTACTATTATTCTGGTTGTTGATGCGCCTACTAATTTGTATGTTATGTTTCCGATCGATTAGAATATCTTGGATCTGCAAAATGCAGCAGTATTACAAATTTAAATATATTTATTTATCACTGATCGAAATCCGATGCGCCCGAAGTAACTGCTTGCAACGAGGAATATGGTGTAGAAAACTTAGTTCAGGATGAATTGCAAAATTGCAGAGTCTTAATTGCCTATTCATAGTACTCATTGTTTTTAATTATAGATGTCCTCGGAGGCAACGACCAAGCTACCAAAGAATCAAACTATAATTACGACGAGCGAAATCCTCGGTTCTAGTTATAGATAGGCTACATCGACTCAGATAATTCATCCAAGAAGTAATCGCTTTGCTTCAAGAAAAATTAGATGTTGGCTCTATTTGCCACTGTTTAGCGTATTCAAGACGAGCTCAACTCATACTTATGAGGTCGTGATTATCATTTAAATCAACTCATTGGTCTCATTTTTTTGTCACGACTATTTTCTAATTGGAGCATACTTCCTCCAATTTATATTGTGTTTGACTCTGAAATACCTTAAATAGAAATAATGATAAATTCATCAGTAAATATTTTCCGATCAGGCCAAGGTTTATTCAGGGTCAGATTGCGTATTTTTCTTCAGGAAATTGTCCTGCATCCAAAACGCAAAACCATTCATAATAAGTGGCACAATGACTATCACAAGAAGGAGCTCCAAAGTCGGGTATTTTTGAGTCCAGCCCAGCAGAATTCCAGTTACGGACATGAGTGGTTTATTTGCCAGTAACTACAGACCGAAAATCAGTATTTTACTCACGCAAACCACAAGAATCCACATAATTAGTTGAACAAACCACGCCCTCCAATTAACTGTCGTGGCTTATTATTAGTTTGGGCTTCGGTTATATTACCCGTCCAGGCTCAAAGGTTTCGTCTGAGGCTGTTCATTCTACTATTTTATTCTAAGCTGCAGGAAGGCACTATCTTAGTGGCAGTAGTTTCCCGAAATGTATTGTTAGTAGTTGTTTGACAAAAGTCGCAGCTCCACCGCTTTCAGGATTTTGAAACAAAGGAAGACTCCCAGCGTGTTGTCCAGAACGTTTGTGACTAAGTACCACGAGCATGCGTCGTTTTTGAGCTGTTCAGAGAGCATCTGAGAAAACGCGACATTCATAAAATGAGCTAAGAACTGGGAGAATCCCTGCTTTAAGATGTCCATCAGCCATATTTTCCAAAGCCTTTTAGGAGACTAAAAGTGTCTTTTCAGGATCATCCCAACCCCAACCCAACCCCAACCCCAACCCCAACCCCAACCCCAACCCCAACCCCAACCCCCAACCCCAACCCCAACCCCAACCCCAACCCCAAAATGCATATTATTTATTCTTAGCACAGAACAAATATATCAGAACAGAAAAAGCATAGAACGGTTTTTATTGATAAATGTGACTTAAATATTGTCAGCTTGATTCGGATCAAGTGCTGTAGAACTACGACATATCCTTCATTTTCTTGATGAGTTGAGGATCGCTTTCATTATCCCACTGCTGGAGTTAGATTCTCTCTTGCATTTTCTCAAGGGTCTCTCTCAACATTCTGGAGAACTCAATGGACATATCTTCCATCTTTTGTTTCAGCTAATTGAGTTCCTTTTCTTTTTGTTTGAGCTTGTCCTCGTATTACTCCTTGCAAGTCTTCAGTATTTATTTGCTCTTCACTAGGATTAGATTTATATTTACCGATTTACTCTTCCTTTTCGGTCAATTAGGTTCGCCTTTCGACAACTTTTGTCTTTAGTTCTTACTATGTTTTCTCGTACTGCTCTGACATTTTGTTCCTGGTTTATTGTTATGGGTTACGATATTTAGAAGAGCTGGTTTTTCTATTTCGTAAATTCGTCATCTAATTCAACGATTCTCTTCCTCAGCTCATCGTCATATAATTTGGAGCGATCTGCTCTTTCTTGTTCCCAGCCTATTTTGTTTTGCAAGGCTTGAACTTTGTTGGTAAGAAACTCCACTTTTTCTGCATTGTCCTCTGCTCCGGGGTCTATGCTTGCAATATAGTATACCTGCTTTCTTCTTAGGGCCCATTTAACTTCAGTTTAAGTTATGTTTTTAATTGTATTATCAATGCATCATCGAATTATGAATGAATGAAACAAGGGATCATTAAACTCTCACTTCGAATAATTCGAAAATATATTATACTGAGTATTATTCTTCGATGTGGAATTTGAAGGAAGGCAACAAAATCGTGGGCACGTATTTAAAAGTATTTGTTGTTTAATACAATAGGTTGAGGCATACAGGAAGCATCGCAAGTCAGTGGACACTATGCAATCGAGAATAAAGTTTGCAAACTGTAAGCCTTGGACTCCAAATTTCTCGATATCACGAAGATAAAACCGATACCATCAGAGTAACAGTCCTTTAATCGTAGAAGCGCAATTCTAAACTCAAATGGAAAATTCGAGTCTTGTTCAGAAAATGGGAGAAATTGCGAAAAAAAATGACTTGAAGACTTTCAATCAAATCCCCATGTCAGCTCCCTCAAATAAATAAAATTTCGCCATTTCCCAACTCCGAAAGAGAAAAAACAATCAAATCAAAATTTTTAAGTAAAACGAAAGAATCTATCACCGGATTACTTCTGTTAGCAATAGTTATGATGCTAGAAAGATGAAAGGGTAATGGTAAGCACAATAAGTGTACCGTTTGAACATTCAAAACAAAACCAAAGTGCCAGACTATGCCAAGCTCGCCAAATCGAGAGAGATCAGCATATAGAAGGAAAAGTTTGCTGCTCCAACAAGTTTGAAATTGAAAATGCATCTTAAAAACTCAAGAGCCTTGACAGCTTTTTCTCAAAATCGCAACTCTGCTCATGAAAATTTTTAAAGATGAGACCCTTTTCAATATTTATGCAATGTTTTTAATTGAGAATTTTTTTTTAATTTTATCATTTTCTAATTTAGTTTTCAAAATGCACAAAAATAATCTATTCAGGCATAGTAAAGCTCAAATATAAATAATGCCTTTTAAAATATCAATGAAGTCTGACAATTTTAATAAAGGCCGAATTAAAAGGAAAGGCAAAAAAAACAACGCAAAAAATGAAATATCTTCGAAACACCAAGGGCGAATTGCTTTGTGAAATATATATGGTTTTATTCGTAAAAGATTTAGAAGAATTCGCATTTATTAACAGATGACAAAATAATAAATAACAAATAAAAACCAGTACCTGAGAAAAGCTTCCTTACAGGATAAGAAACACATCACAAAATAAAAAATAATCGTTCATTTATAGATCTTTTGGCCATGCTTTCTTTAATGAAGCCTGTCAGTTACTCCCTGCACTTTGAAGTCTGTGAAATCGAACCCATTGTACTTAGAGTGTATTTCTCTCTCATACTGTATTACATACTCGAGCTATCGACTATTTTTCGCCTTGAAATTCTTCTCATTCATTTTTCCTTTCATTCCTTTTAAAAATTTGCCATATATGGTGCTCGATTCTGAAGGAGTGAGGCTCTTGTTAATCTTCTCGTTGCTTTTTAGCCATTCGCTATTGTACAAGGTATGAGAGAGGTTTCTGGCGGGTGAGAGGGATGAACCTTTGGTGTGGTTAAATGGGCTGTTAGACTGCATGCGCACTCTAAAGCCTTTAGTGATGGAAGTAAGAGCAAGGGGGTTCTCACGCAGAGCAAGAGGCCGTGCATTTTTCACAGTGATTATCTAAGAATACTTGGTCTATTAAAGCTTAGTTAATATTTTTGAGGCGTTGTTGGTGTTAAGCTGCCTCCTGGTTTCTTCGTGGGATTCATCATAATCGTCTTCATCGCTTTATCTTATTTCATAGGTGATTAACTTTTTAGAAATGCTGTGTTTTCCTTTGCGAGATGTTTCATAAAGGTCTTCTTATGGTCGCTCAGTGTTATTGTCGTTGTTCTATGCTGACTGACCCTTCATTTCGGCCAAATATTAGTTTAGAGTCATTCCAATTTTAAATAAGGGAGGATCAGTAAGTTTATCCTCTACTATCGACTCCTCCTGCCTCATCATATATAAGCAATAAAATGCATAATTCGATTGGCCAATAAGCCTGACCATTATAATAGAGTTCAGAATTATTTTTATGCTTCATTGGCGAGCTCTGCTTTGGAGTGTACGTCAAGAATACACAGAATGCAGGCACAATCCAGTCATCCCATAAAGTTAGATTTGTATTTTAATAATTTCGTAATCTTCATTCATCAATGGCTGGGTCGAGTGTTATCGGCTTCGACAAATGGTCTTCTTCTTTCCAAATAGTCTGTGAATTCGCCATGCTCGTTCCTGGTGGAGTTGCTTTCTCCTTGGTGCTCATTTAGCTGATTGCTTAATTTGGTGAATATCTAAGTGAGCCTTTCAAGGGAGATTTTTTATCCTGGACCCAGCTTTTTGCTTTAGGCTTCAAGCTCCACTTCTAAAGCTTCCTCCAAGACTTGAGTTTAAGTGGTCTAGCCATTTTCAATCTTGGTGGCTTCTTCGTTGAGGTTTTTGATGTATTAGTTGCGGGCTCTGTACGCGTAGAGTTGGAAGGGGTGATAGTTATATGTCAAGAGCTCATAATCTCTATCAAGCTGGTCAGCCATTCTTCTTTCCTGCATAAAAAATAAGTTACTCCTCCGTGCTTGATGAGTTCAACAGGCGTCTCGCAAGTGAAGGGAATGTGGAAAGCACGCCTTAGCTCCATTTGAATGGCCTGCTCCATTTTTTTATCTCCGTGAATGTACTGCTTAAAGATCCTGGAGTAGTTGCGATAGGATTGGACCACTGCGTTAAGGGCGGAGTACTTCTGAGGAAAGAGTGATGATCATATCGATTTGCACTGAGGTATGCGGTCTCGGTGGGGTGGGAGTCTCGGGGCATGTTGAGGATCTTGGGTTCCCAATTGTTCTTCCAGCCGGATTTGGTCCAGAATAAGCTTTTGTCCCTGATCTTGAATCCCATTTGATCTGATCTGAATGATATAAATATTAATAGTTGATGACCACCATATATTCCATATAAATATACAGATATCCGTTCCTGCATACAACTCAAATCAAAATGTTCTAACATCCCATCAATGCCTATTATTATAATAGCAGCACTGCTGAGCCCTTCATTCCAGAATGTCTGAGTATTTTCACAAGTACATCAAGAAGTAGTACTACCCCTGCCATTTGTAACTTTCCAATTATCGCAGCTCTGATATCCGCTACAAGACATACTTTACCAACACCATCAAAAGTACATTTTAAAATATACGGGGGTACCGGTTTACTGAGGATGACGACTGGAATATCTACTGGTCGGAAAAGTAGTTTATCCCTGAAGCCTTAGATAAGATTAGGCTCTTCCCCAACAAAAGGGTTAATCACTTTCGAAATTGGTTTGAAATTTGTAGGAAGGACTTGATGGCTAAGAATATTAAAAAGCATAAAAAAACATTGGACAAGGAAGGAAAGCTCGAAGAGAGCAATGGCTATAACTTCTTGCCTCTCACCTACAACCTGCCCTCTGAATACCCTATTTTTCTATAGTAGTTTAAAAGGTCCACTAAAGATAAGGCCGTTTGGATCATGAAGCCTGTAATTCCTGCGATATTCTTAGATAGGGAGAAGCCAAGGCAAAGGAATTTTTTTGTTTAACCGGGTCTCAGATATTAGTGATTGGGCAGAAGCCGCTAATCAGCCTGAGGCTTACATCGTGCAGCGATACATTCACAACCCATTGGTCATTGGACATAAGAAATTCGATATGCGTATCTACGTTCTCGTGACTTCACATAACCCGCTGACTATTTATTTATACCGGTCAGGCTTCGCGAGATTCACTCACTCGAGATATAATACCGACGATATTGACAACCTGGAACAGCATTTGACGAATGTGGCCATCCAAAAATACACCAAAAACTACGATGAGTAGAGAGGTGGCAAATATATTCTCAGAGATCTGCGGCTCTATATGCTATCCAAAATGAAACCAGAGGAAGTCGAACAGTGCTTCTTCAATATCCAGGAACTTTTCATAAAAACTCTGCTTGCAACAGCCAAGGTCATGATGGCTGATAAGCGATGTTTTGAACTCTATGGGTTCGACATTATGCTCGATAATACTCTCAAGCCTTGGCTCATTGAGGTGAATGGCAGCCCATCAATGACTGCAAACACTCCCACAGACGAAGTCTTAAAGTCAGGGCTCATTGACGACACTCTCACGATCGTTAACCTCGAAGGATTGTAATTATATCATAATGAAAGGTTAACAGGCGAATAAACTCAGGTCGGAGGGTTCGATTTGATTTACAAAAATAACAAGAGGCACAAAAATAGTCTCAGCAATCATAGCATGCTCGGGTGCCTAAATAATAGGGAGCAAAACATGAGGAAAATGGCGAAGCTGACAGCCCTAAGGCTTGCGGACAATAAAAAGATTACATCTTAGAGCGCTATTAAAACAAAAACAGTTGCCAATAAAAGTGCCACGAATGGCTCGAAGTCAAATTCAAATTACGTTTCGAAAAATGGAACTGCCACCGTAATATCAAGCCGGCAAGATCAAAGCATCAGGCTGCCGAAACTGATAAACTCTTCCAATAAAATGATCGAACCCATCAAGAAACCGAGCGAGATAGCATTTCGCACGACGAACTCCAAAGAAGAGAAGAGATGATTTTATTTTGTAATTTTTATGAAGGTAACTTTGTTTGGAAATTAATCAATCTCATGCATATACATAATCCTGTCTGATTAATGCAGTAAGATCATGTTCAATCCGATACTGCTTCCAATAATCATTTCACGATCTAGAACTTGATCGACTACAGTTTGACTTCCTTGAAATTTTCAAGCTCAGTAAACTTCTTCGCATAGCTCTCCGTCGAAGCGCTCCTTGTTTCGAGTATAATCTCACAATGTGATCGCTCGAAGATATCTCGAGACTCATAGCTCTTCTCGATTAATGACATGACTTTTAGGATGGTCTATTCTGGCCTTTTATCATTGTGATTGCCCGGGAAAATATCAAAGTGTTTATTTTTGCCCGAAAAGATATTGAAGAGTTTTTGGGAATTTTATTTATCTATGATAGTGTCATTGTCCCCAGAGAGAAAGATGAGAGTTGTGAGAGGGCTTATTTTTTTGATGGCCTTTTCGACGTCCAACTATTATAGATCGTATTTGCCATTAAGTTTTATGTCTTTTCGGAGTTTCCAAAAAACGCATGGGAACACACAATTAATTAAACATTCTAAATTTTTGTGAGTTCCCTTATTTGCCATTTCTTTAAACAGATTCTTGATGTTTCTAAAGGGCGAGTCAGCAACAATAACTTCAGCTTTTCCATAAATTAATGCACTTGCAGCTCCCATACTTCGACCCCATAAATTCACTTGGTAGTGTTGGGAACGAAGAAAATTTGCAACTGTCTCGATCTGCTTAGACTCTCGGACCCCAAGGGAGATTTTATCGTCTTAGATGTTGTTTCCACATCCTATGAAATCAAATGAGGCCATAGAATAGCCCTTGGGTAGATATTTGAGTAAATTCTTCGCTTCCAGCCGAGAAGAAGAGTTTCCATGAAGGTACAGAATAATCCTCATGCATTTGACTGACGCTTGAGGGTCGTATATTGACAAGTAGATATTCTTGGTGTCATGCTTGACAATGTTCTCTCTCCTCTTGTATACATTCCCTGATAAACTTTATATTTAGCATTCTAAGCGTCGAAGAAAATGTACATAGCTGATTTTATTGATAATGAAATCTCGGGGGCCGAATGATTGTTTTGATTATCATTGACCAAAAACTTGGCTTTTTCTCCTCTTTTTTCAAAACTTTACGACTTAATATCTCTATCTTAGTCGCTTCCGATATTTTCATATAATTCTATAATAATAATAGCAGTTGAATTCATATGTAGCATCATGCTCAAGACTAAATGAGTTAGAGTTTTTATTTTAAGTAACAATCCCAATTATCCTTGCATTAATCAACTATTAAATCACTTGAAGGAACCAACAAATTCCTGGATTTATAGTTGCATTTTTTTGTTAATTTCGTGTCCTGTTTATGGTACCATAATTATATGCCCTTCAGCTTCAGATAATCTGTTTTCATAAGTCACTTTTACATACTCCCAAGGTCGGAGCGTATCGCAGAGACCATAGAGAATTCTCACTTTCCTTTAGTCTGCTTTGTTGAATTTTGAAAAAGGGAATAGATAGCCAGAAGCGCCGATGACTGCGTCAGTAAGCTGTGGCGTTTCGTAGAAGCTGTGCAAAGACATTCCACAGCCCTGGGAAAACCCTCCAATTATGAGCGACCCTTTCACTTCGAGCTTATCTAACTATTTTCTGGCTTCAACTATAAGTGGCTTGATAATCCTAAGTAATAAAGGAGATACTTTTCGTAGTTCGCGTGAACCTCAGCACTTGAAAATGCTTCATCAAAAGGGACTAAAAAACTGTTTTCATTTCTGAACTTAATGTCAAACCAGGATGTATATTCCTTGTTCCCTACCGTTACGAAGGCTTTCGGAGCTTGTGGCAAGATCACCTTGAACGATGAGAATACAGGAGATTTGAAATACTCGGAATGCTTTTGGGCTGTTTCATTGAGACCATGAATCCATATAAGGGTGTGCTTATGCTGGGTCTGCGGTTGGAGGATGACATTATCTAGAGATTACGCTTGCATGGCTCACAACAAGAAATGTGATAATTATTATAATTAAACTTAAATGACTGCTAAATCAATGAAATGTGATATCATGAGGATTAAACAAGGGACTTCATGGATAGAGTATAGTTTTCTTTGTTTCGATTGATGTCTGTTTTTTTCGAAGGATGCTTCATCTGTGCCAAACTTGAATCTAAAATTTTAATACGCCTATCGCGATAATGCTATTAATCATTGGCTTCATGGTAGCCAGGTTTCCCGATTAATGAGACGATGCCTTAGATATTTTGCTAAGAGCTTTTATTTACACTTAATTTGTGGAGTGCAGCTAATGTTTTCTCAGCAATCTTCTGAGCCTCATGCTTTTGGTATTTATGATATTTATGATCCGCGATATTCTCCTCGGTAATTTCATAGGACTTAGTTTGGGAATTTCTCGACATCACTTCGAACATTGCTATTTCCTGCTCTGTTGCTGCTGTCAACTTTCCAACCTGATACTTATTCAAACTGTTCAGAAATGATGTGCTATTACTTTTCCTTTCGTATCTTCTCAGCTTTGCTAGGCACTCTTCGGTCACAAGAACACACAACTGGATCAATATCAGGTAAATTAGAATGCCCAGCAACAGCAGCGCAAACAGCACGATATAGGGCACCAAATACTCGGATTTAGTGATTAGGTCGACTCTTTGGCTGCCTGTTTCAATTATAGTAGGCCCTTCCAGCACGCCCCCTCCTTCCATCAACCCAGGTGAAGAGAGCAAAAAGGGTGAGCTGATGCAATGCACAATCAGCACAGCAAACATGGTGAAGTATATTTTCCTTTGAAGGGAGGAGGTGTAGTTGATTGGTTTCTGGTATATTCGGAAGAGCAGAATCTTATCGCAAAAAAAGATAAAGCAAATTGACAAGAATGCGATGAAATACAAAATGGGCATCACAGCGCTAAAGGCGAGAGTAATAATCAAACTGGAGAGCAAATCCGCATACCGTTCTTCGATTGGAAACACATCTTCAGCGTACATTTCGATGAACTCCTTCTTTGTCTTCTTTGAGGTTTTCCTGGTGCAGCATCGGGTATCCCAGAGCTTCCTCGCAATCTTGCACATATACTCCACGGCTAGTTCAAGTACTGGCTGGGAAATGTTGAAGAGGAGAGTGAGAATAATAACGGTCCCGATGTAGAGATACCAGTCCGAAGTGATATCAGAGTAGATTCCGCTGACCAAAAAGCTTAGGGCTTCCAGTTAAATTTGTGAATGGTAGTTGATATTGAGAAGTAGGACGACCAGGCCCATGTTTAGCACCAGGATGAAGGTCCTCTTTATGAAATAGCTGTAGAGTTCTGCTGATCGATCCGAGTGGCCCTAAAATTATGTGAGGGCTTTGAAGATCTTCGTGATTATCATGTTATAAATGATAATGCCAAAGGAAATCAACAGAGGAATCGCGATGTATAGCAAGTAATCTTAAACCCACTTGGTGCATTGATCTTCTGCGGATAGTCCCAAAGAGAAAAACTGATAGTAGCAATAGCAATGTTTATATGCCTTTTTGGCTGACAGGCTTGTATCAAAATTTTACAGTTGAGGAGTGGTGAAGAGTATATCACAATCTTGGCCGAAGTTGTAATCAGCCTAGAGTTGATCTTCTTCGTAGGCAGCCAGCCCGATCACTAAATAGCTTCCTAAACAGATCAATAGTGTTATAAACCAAACCAGCATCACTCTCAGGCAAGTTCGCTTCTGCTTATTTTCCCAGATAATCATGTCCGCAACTGGGGGCTCACTCATCGTGTACAATTTCTCATTGACTGTTACTTTATCCTTGAAGCAGCTTCTCTTCGACTTTTTCAGCATTTGGGCCTTTACATTTTCAAAGGAAAATACCAGAATGATGGAAGTTTTTGTATTGACTTCTTCCTCCGAAAATTCCCAGGGGATTTGTTCTGAGTTATGGAACTATTGAATGAGTTTTGAGAGACAGTGTTTGTATTATTGAAAACCTTCAGATTACGTATTGCCATAATTCTAGGCAATATACTCCTCGTGACCTGAATAGTTTCTGATGTCAGAGTAAAGCTGCCTCTGAACCAACTCGAACAGACTTTGATATATTTACCTCCTTTTTGCAATTCCGGTACTAAATTCTTTGTTCTACTCGATTTTAATTTGAACAATGTTGGACAAGAGGCTCCCCTCAGATTCTAATTGCTATTAGTGCGACTCTAGAGTAGTGTCGGTAGAGTTTAGAGGGAACCCATGTATGAAATTATCGAGTTCATTGAGCAAATTTCGCTTATTGAAACCTGAAACTCGTATCGAGTAATCATTAATGCTAACATTGCTCTCCTTGTACATTTCGATTTCATGTGACTCACTGCATCCCTCTGATATCAAAAAAATTATGAAGAAGACCACTACACATAAATCAATTGCAACTATTATTCGGATTACGCTTGTGTCCGTAAAAACTACAGAACCTATTTCATATATTGAGTCTTGGCATTGGAATGTATAGCCTAAAGTAGTATACAAGTAAGAGGAGGAGTTCGGATGAGTCGAGCTTAGGGTTCTTATGACTAAAGAGCACTGGTCACCTTTTTCATTGCAGGCTGCTGTTTGGACATAATTCGATGGTACATACAAGTTTGTGATGAAGTTCTATTGCTCGATTCTGCAGTTGACAATATCAGATTTGGTTGAATTTGTGAAGACTGGTCCCAAAGGATTAACTTTCCCGACAGGGCATTTCAAATTAAATTTAGCTTAATTTGCTGTAAGGAGGCTGTATCCACACTTCAGGTAGAGAGATGATATCACACCAACAAAACCGGAAAACATAAAATTCTAATAGCTTTCTGCGACTTCAAACTTGTTTTGAACTGCAACCATGTAAAACAAGAGCATCGGGATTACTGAAAAACAAGAAAGAAATAGCAAAAAGAGCATCACATGCTTTATGAATTTTGTATACAGGCTAACCCCCAGTCCAAACTGCTGGTATATTGGGTCTGATTTCGAGGATTTGCAGCAAAAGAAATTTCCTGGGTTCAGTTCGCAACACACCTATGACCATGAATACTTCTATATGGTCACTTCTCCACTTTAATTTAGGATTTATTTGTGGGGATATAAGGGCTTAATATTACTCTTTTTGAATTCGTCAAAAGTTGTTTCTTCCAGGAGATTTTATTTTTATACTTCCAGAAACTCTTGATAGAGCAGTTTGCTGATTTGAAAAGTCATTTCATCCGAAAGAACAGGCAGATCGACATTATTGGGCTCCATGTCAAATATTTAGATTATAAAGGATGATGAAATATATTGCTATAATTTCTTGTCTGAATGAAGCAAAGGCTAAACGTCAAAGAGCTACCAAAATGAGCCAAATGTCATGGCAGGCGCTGCTTTTTGATTATCTAAATCTAAACGCATTAATAATTGTGCCACAGATGCGGCTATTTATTTATATTATTCATGTTTAATTCATTTGTTTAATCATTTGGGCTCTGGCTTCACATCTCTTTCAATTTCGGCCTTTGATTATTTAGGCTCCATGTAATATTGATTGATCACATCTAAAATCTTTTGATCTGACACTTTGCCTGAACCTAACAAATCTTCAAGCAATTAGATCCGCTCGCTCCTTTTTGTGTTGAGCTCGTCCTCGATTTTGGCCATAGAGTCCTGCGAGTTTGGTAATGAAACGATTTCAGCAATGGCAATCACTCCTTTTTCTTCCCTGCCGCTGCGAAGATCGTCGAAGCCGACTTCAATTTTCATTCGGCATATTTATTATTGCCAGCCTTGGAGTATCATAATGTTTTTAAAGATCCGTAAATCATATCGAACTACTGTTCTCAAGACAATCTTTTTAATCGCTTGCTGTTCGAGCTCTGTGAAAGCAATCTTCTCTGCCAGTAGATTTTGGTAGACATGACCAACAAATAACAGTTGATAGAGTCGGTTTTCCAAATCGAAGTATTAGAACTTGGCAACAGAAGAGACCAGTGCCAAGCCTGGAGGATCCAAAGGATGCCAGAACTTACTCTCGGGAGCCTGGAGCAGTTTGACCAAATTTGCATTTGGATTGTTCACATAATACCTGATCATGAGTTTGTTGAACAGTGTGCTGTTTTGCACTGGTGTCTTTTCCTGATCCTTGCTTCGGTAGGAAACTTCGACGAAGTTATTGACTGCCAAATATAAAATGGACAGCTTATCTTCTGTGATTGCCTGGTCCAATGCCTCAATAATCCTTAGCACGTATCGAGTGGTGTATGGGTGATTGACGAGTGCTTCCATGTCGTTACGAATGAGTAGAGCCCTGAGATGGCTTTCTACGTTGATGAGCAATTGATAGATGAGGCCGACATAAAACACAGAGTTGTCGAGTGTTAAGTAGCTCTCTCTGCGGCTTAGGACCTCGACTAGCAGATTTTCACAGAGCCCTTCATAATTGAAATTGATCTGGTAGCATTTATTTTCCGCGGTTTTATCGAGTAGATACTTAAACACCCGATCGAGATTGACAAGCACCTGAGTTTCATCCAGAAGTTCGTTGTATTTATTCTGCTGTTCGGCTTCGATCGCCTGATTATTGTAAAGGAGCTACTCTTAGTCCTCCTCTATCATCCGATCTAAGGCAGGGTGTGGAGCATCCGGCTCGTTGTCCAGGCTCAGGTAATATTCCCCTTCCATTTCCCTATTCTCTTATTCAGGCATTTTATGCTATTATTCGCTATCCTAGGATATGGATATTTTGTCATCTTACATTTGCATTTACTCAAGTGTCATTCGGTTAAGGTTCTCCTGATTATTGTCAATGAGCTTAATAGGGGCTCTTTGCTCACGGATTTGCTTTTATATTTATTGCTTCATCGCCGAAGAGGCTCCATTGGAATTGGAAGCAGTGCTAGGAAGGATCTGTGGGATGAGTTCGAGCTTTTCGAGTTAAAATAAATTAATGGGGACATTATCGAATTGATACGCCTTCAGTGCGAAGTTATGCCTCATAAATTGAAATGGATTGAGATCGAGTTCACGATATATCTCTTTATTTTAAATGCAGAAAATAGATTCGATCGTGGCCAGCAAGTTGCTTTCAGGGTTGGTTTCTGGCTTTGTTTTGGATTATTGCAGCTTGGTGTTGAGTTTTAATTGATAATTGTCTGAAAAGATGCGAATCACCATTTCACAGAGCTATACAAGTAATTCCTTATCGTCTCCCTACAGGCCTTGATCGTTCATTTTAAAATAGTTTTTGAAATCTGTGATCAGCTTGCGGTAGAATTCCGCGATTTCTGTGATTATCTGAGGGAAGATCTTAAAGATAATGAAGCAGTTTATCGTGTGGCTATTCAACAGAATTATTAGGCATTTCAGCAACTTCTTGTAACTTCTCAGCGTCTGTTACAACCGAAATATTTTGTACTCACGAAACACCCGACAAATGTCCAGTATCGTTGAATGGTTATTTGGATGTCCCAGCTTCGTGAAGTTTACACCCTCGGCATTTTTCTCGTTCCCTGCAGA
>NW_028282537.1:0-46612 GCF_059751285.1 Brachycentrus maculatus
TCCCAACCCAACCCCAACCCCAACCCCAACCCCAACCCCAACCCCAACCCCAACCCCAACCCCAACCCCAACCCCAACCCCTTGCTCATGCAATTTTATATTTTTATGTATACGTATGTTGATGTATATAAGTATGTGTGTATATGTATGTGTGTATATGTATTTATTTGTTAAAATTTAAGAGATTTGATTTTATGGGCATTTCTGATAGCCATGAGTATACAATCATAAAAGCTTCATTCATTCATAAATATGAATATTAAGTGAACTGTCTTCTGTATTTTATATTATGATTGATAAGATATATACATTGATCTCCCCTTTTTCTATACATCTATTTAAAATTGCATCATTGGAACTCCCATATTAAATTGAAATATATATCTGTATGCTTATGTATATATTTAAATATGCATGTATATTTGTATATATATATGTATGCATGCGTGCATATATTTGAAAAATTCCAAATTAAATTTTATTCATTTTTATTCAATAATCAGGCAATCAAATATGCTCCCCAAAACGCAATTACTCATGATTGTATTTGTATTCAATCTGCTTTTAACTACAACATCCTCCAAGTTGATTCACAACCAGGATGCAAACTCCCTAGAGATTAAAAATTCCTGTCAAAAGAACTAGTTTTATAATCAAACTGCATCTGCATGCTAAAAATGCCCAAATGAAGCGCCTGTTTTTGTTAATGGTCATTGCCAGGCCTGTGCCTATACTTCGTATTTTAGTCAAGAATAAAACCAATGTGTATCATGTCCCAATGGGCAATTATATGATTCTGCTCATTAACATTGTAAATGCCCGCTTAAGAAGCCTGAATACACAGGAACTGACTGCCGAGCCTGCACTGAAAATAAAGTATTTAACTCAACTACTCAATTGTGTTAGAATTGCCCAAAGGGATCTGTCATTAATGTTGAAACTCAATCATGTGAAAAATGTCCTCTTGAACACCCACTCTCAGATGGCAAAAACTGTTCAGCATGTCCTTAAGGATCTCATTACGACCAAAAACTGCAATCTTGTACGAAATGTAGTGGTGGCCAAATGCAAACTCAAACCGCCACTGGATATGTATGCTAATGCCCGGATTGGATTCCCTATTGGAATAATTTGAAATGTGAGAAGTGCCTGTATCCGCAATATTGGAACTAAACAGCTCAAGCATGTTTGCAATGTCGAAACCAGACTGTTTATAGCCCTGAAGTCGACAGATGTGCGATCTGTCCTTAAACTGCTCCAGTATGGAAGTAATGGCGATGCTATCCTTGTCCCGCTAATTTACAGTATTGCCCTGCTAATCGAACTTGTTTAGCATCATGTTTGAATGTCTTAAATCCAGGATATTGTGCAGATGGCAAATCTTACAACTAAGTGACTAAGAAGTGTTAATGCTCCAAAGATCGCCCATTTTGGGATGGAAAAGAATGCCAAATTTGTTATCTCCCGAACTTCTGGAACACAACTACATTAACTTGCACTTCTTGCCCAGTCGGCCAACATTTCAATTTAACACAATCAAGATGCTCATCCTGCCCATTCCCACAATATTTTAACTAATCTTCCGGGAGTTGCTAGAACTGTCCATTCAACTACATTTATAACTCGACAATAAGAATCTGTGTCTAGTGCCCAGCTCGATCTTTCACTTTGAATAACGACAACAAATGCTACCAATGTCCTCGAAGCAACCAGCATTTCAATAATATCACAAAACAATGTCAATCATGCCCTGAATTCACCTTCTACAATGAGACTACAAAATTATGTCAAGTTTCATGTCCAAACGACTTGCATTATAATATCACACAGAAGAGCTGTGTTGCTTGCCCTTCCGGCCAGTATTATTCTGTTGAAGATCGAGAGTGCTATCCATGCGGGGTTGGCTACATATTTAACTCGACCACAAAAGAATGTTAGAAGATTGTATGCATTCTTCCTAGCTTCTTGAGTTCGAAAGGCCATTGTGTTACTTGTCCGTCTGGCAGTGCGTATAATACTAGCAGTTCGAAATGCGTGTCATGTCCTACAGGATACTCCTACAATAGCAAAGATCATTCATGTGTGAAAATGCATGAGATAACCGGTTTCGATCCAGTCATCGTAAATCCTGTGCATCCTCCAGTTGCTCCTTCATGTGATACTTCTAATTTCACATTCTATATCGATAACTCCACAAAGAAATGCACAGAGTGCCCAAAAGACTCTCATTATGATTACAAGCTGCAACGATGTGTCATCTGTCCGGTTTCCTATAAACTTAACCTAAAAACTGGCTAATGTGATTCCACAGGATGTTCAAGCTAGAAGCCATATTTCAATGGCAAAGATTGTGTGGCTTGTACATTACCAAATTATTGGAACAACCAGACTCTTGCATGTGAGGCTTGTCCACCAGGCTATAATTTCATTGAGAAATACCAGAAATGCTTGAGTTGTCCACTAGGCTCAGTCATCGATCAGACATCAAACTAATTCAAATGTGTGAAGCCAGTCTCTACAACAGTTACTACAGTTACCACTTGTGAGCCAGGGTCATTCTGGGACTAATTAGATAAAAGATGCTAGCATTGTCCAGCTGATCAGTTTTATGATTAGGCGACGAAGAAATGTTATGGATGTCCTTCTGGGTATGTGTATAATGCTGCGAGGAAGAAATGTGGGAAGAATGTGACATCTGTTGTTGTTACTGATAATCTATTGCCGGCTCAGACTACGAATGTTACGATGACGGCTAATGTAACGCGGCCTCAAACATCTGTTGCTGTTGATCCAGTTCCAGTTCAAGAACAACCTAAGGTGCAGCAGTTTGCAGGATTAGATCCGATTTTTGTTTCGCCTGTACCATTATCGAGCAATAATGCAACTTCATCATCGTCATCAGCATCGAACACAAATACAAACACAACCTCAACCTCAAACACAAACACATCTCCAACAAGTTCAAACACCAGTAAAAACTGCGGTCCCACAGCCCCCTTCTTCGATGGCCAGAAATGCGTAAGCTGTTATCTCCCAAAATACTGGAACTATGGAACAAACCGCTGTTAATCCTGCCCAGTCGGCACCAAATACGATGTAGGACAGAAGAAATGTTTAGTTTGCCCTCAAGGCCAAATATACAGTGAAACTCAATATAAATGTGTTTGGCTTCCTGATTGAAGAAAAGGTCTATTTGTAAATATTCATATTCATGCTAATGCCATACTATCGGATATAATCTAATACCATACAATTTACTATAAATATCAGTACGTCAATAAATAGATAGATAAGTGTACATGCAATATGGAATATTAATTTGCAATATCCTCAGGTTATCATATCAAAAGTCAAATGAAGTGCAAAAACATTGAGCTTTAATCTAATAGCCAGATCACTTTGTATTAATTTAATTCCTATTATCATATCATATCACCATATTATCATACCACTATATCACCATCACACTATCATATTATCATAGCTTGTTCGCATACTTTCCTTCCAATTCCCCAATCTTAGCAATCCTCATCATATTTCTCTCCTAATTATCAAAACAACTCAACAAATAACTCTCACACAGACTGCCAGCCAGCTTACCTCCAATACAATCCGTCGGAATTATCATAACATTTGCATCATTATGCTAAATTAATTATCATATTGTGATACTTTTCGGCACATATCTGCGATATAGTTGTTATGCACGAGGGCTGCTCTTATTCCTATTTGTTGGTTTAGTTATATTGATTATAGAATGCCAGAGGAACATATGCAGATTCCGATGTCTATGGGATGGTTATGTATGGGCTATACTTTGGGGGTGGGAGAGGATTCTTGAGGTTAGTTATTAGGGGGGAACGATTTAGATTGAATGGGTGTTAGAGCTGTTATGGAAATTGAAAATAGGGAGAATTTGGTCGAGGTAAATTTGGAAGAGAGCGGATTCGAGTTGAGAGTTTGTGAGGAAGAGGTTTTTGCAGTTCATTTGTTTTAGAATTATGTGATGTATATATATGTATGTATTCAGATATAAATAAATGCGTATGTATGTGCATTATTGTGTGCATGCTGCTAATGCGCATATGTAGATATGTATATGTTTGTTTTGTACGTATATTAATGTTCCTTTGATTCTTTATCCTCATATATATATGTATGTTTATGTATATGTTAATTTATGTGTGTATAATTACCCTTTCGATTTCGATCACATAAAAATATAATATAAATCACATATATATCCAATAGCAACAATCTCTCAAATGACTCAATCCTAAATAGCAAACAACCAGCATCATAAGCGCCCAACCATAAATTTAAAATAAGCTAATGACATACTAAAATTAATAATAAAAAAGGAACAGACCGGAATTGAACCGGTGACCTTAGGACCTGCAATCCCACGCTCTACCACTGAGCTACTATTCCTATACAATTGATCTCGCATAGATAGGCTCTTTATACTACTTTTAATTTATGGAGATGTGTGAAAGGATGTATTGGATTGTTCATTCCTGGAAGTTACTGTATTAGAGAAATCTATATATATATATCTCAGGATATATATATATATATATATATCTGCACTGATATTAAAATTTGATATTTAAATAGGTTTAGTTATATAAGAATAATGTAATGGTCTGACGAGCTGACTATCAAAATATTATATTATTTATTTGTTCATTAAATTTGTACATAATCATTATTAATAATAAGATGTAGTATGTCTATGGTTCTTTTATATTAATTTAAACTTCAAAAACAAACAAATAAATAAACAAATAACAAATAAAAAAAGCATTCGATTAATATCATTATATCTACTAATACCATACATACATACCATATATATTCTATTCATACAATTGAAAGCAATGCAATCAACATTACTATTCTGATTTGTTAAATCATTGGGCTTTTTCTTTGAGGATCTTCCACCAAACTGGCCTTTAATTTGTAGGGTTGGCTTTCTTGATTATTTACATATATCTCTCGAACCCAGAGCCATCAGAAAAAGCAAAAGGTGAACCAATAACATCACCATCCGCAGACAAACTATCCAAAAGCCCAATACATTCTTTCGCAACTTCTTTACAAAGATTCATCATAAGTCCTTAAATTGTCTCATGATGTGTCGAATCGATGTACTAATCATAGCGATAAACTTTCAGCATCCATAGCTGTGCGAGTTCTTTTAGAACTTTTTTGTTGTTTTAGTTGGTGATTGTTGTTAGTTTACGAAGAATGTTCTACAAATAGAAGAGATCGCCAAGAGTTAAGGCGATTGCTTGGCCTAGGAAGACTTGGGAGTTGTTCCAGATGTCGAAGATTTTCATGTTTTATTGTTTTAAACTGAGCATTTTTAGGCCCATGTCTTGCACTTTTGACCATAGTTTATACTGTAGGAATTTCACTCCGAAGTTCAAGTCCATAAAGTTCTCTGAAGTATAAACAATGTCCTCTTCGTTTGGCGGCTATATAATAAAATAAATGTACATTCGCCAAGAATGCCAAAATTGGCGATTTGATCGTTTTCCCCTTCATTTTAGACTGCGCATTATCGAGCACATACTTTGTGGCTTGCTGAATTAGAATTGTGTTATCCCCCTCCCAAGTGTTATTGATATCGTTATCATCGTAGAGCACACCGAGCTTGCTATATGAAGAATAGCCATGTCCACCCATCATTTGCCTGCACTATTTGATACACTAGGTTGCGAACCATGTTGATTTTGGTTTCAATGTTGAGGAAATTCCATGAAGTTATTGAATTATTTGGTTGGTTGGATCTAAGATGTTTTTGTGGTTGAAATCCCAATCTGAGATAATGTCGAAATTGCCGATTTGATACACTATGGTTTGTGCTAATAATGGCATCATTCTTCTTTTTGTGAGAGGGTACTCAATGAGAAGATTCTATATCATGTTTGGTGGGCTGTTGAATTGTCGACGGAGACATGTGTATCTAATTGCGATAGTGAGAGCACTTAAGGCCATTGATGATGAATTTGTTGCAATCATGAACCTACCTCCTGAAAGAGCACTTAAATGCTGTCCAAATCTTTGATCTTAGTTCTTTACTGTGCTGAAAAATTTGCCATCTTTATCAACACCTGAGATTCTGTTCAGCTGGTTTTTCAACGGAATTCGGAATTTGTCAAAAAGTATGAAACCATTATCGATGATGTTACAGCCATTTTTCGGTCCGCAATCGCCTATTAAGACTCCGGGTAGCAGTTTATGAGTCTTCTTATCACGAATTGGCACAATATAGGCATGAACACCATGGCAGATGCCATCGATATATAGCTGAGCCCATATTACAGAGATGTTCGCAATCTAAGCAGCGGCTCCGATCCAGAATTTCATGGCTTACTTCGTTGGCGAGTTTATAACAAACTATTTTGTTGAATGATCGTAATGAGCTTAAGTCTGTATGCCCCGAACATTGGATCCATGCATTAATTCAGTTAACCCAAAACATCCAATATCCTTATAATCTGCACCATTCACAATAAATTCCCTATGATCCTCAGTTCCTAAGGTAATGATAGCCTTAAGATATAAAAAAATATGGACTCCATTCTTAACTGAGAAACCTGCATTGTACATCACCATTGCATTTGAAACCAAAGTCATTATATTTGGATTTTACTCAAGGAGGGCAAATGATAGATTGATGAGCTTCTTCGACTCGAAGAACATTATTGCTCCTTTTTCTCTCATTTCCGCTCTGCTTGAATCTAGGATGTGAAAATGAGGATAAATATCCCTTCTTTCTTTGATGATAGCGAAGAGTTTCTCTCGCCAATGCCAGTTTGGGCCATACACAGTTTCTTTGAGCTCTTGTTTGGCAATTGTGGAGGATTTTGCGAGATCTGAGTATTAGAGATTCTGTTTGGCTCCAATTATTTATTTTTAGATATTTGCCAACCTTTTCATAAGATATTCTTTACAATGACGTAATAAATAATTTGGAAATATAGAGCAAGTATCTACAGTTGGCGAGCAAATATTGAGATTATTTAAGTGTTCGGGGTTAGGATGCTGCGATTTCATAAATTGTAGCTTATGATATTAGAATTAGTTTAAATGGGCTGAATTGCTTATTATTTCTAATTTTGGTCTTTACTAATTGTTTTATTGTTTAGTTAGATTCATGACTGTTAAACCAATGTAAGTTCAAATTAAAACCCATTAATTATAAACAAACAAACAAGAAAATCTACACAAATAATGGGCCAAAATCAATGCAAATGCGCATAAAGACAAAACTCAGCCTCAAAACCATAAAAATGTTCATTACTACGTCGTTAGCTTCTCTCCAAATTCGAATTACCCCTCAGCGAATAAATCTACAATCGCATAAACCCCTAATAAATAATTAAATTCATCTGCCAAGATTCTATAAAGTTGCCTGATTCCTATGTGTAGCTCTCGATCGCATTATACCACACTAAACAGAAATATACAGATATATACTTTCCATGTACTAACTAAATGATTACAACAAAAAACCAGAATAGCAATAATTACTCCGATCACAATATTAGCCGATCAAACTGGATGAGAATAACATAAGGGCCAAAACTTAGCAACTCCTCAAACTCTAATTCTTCTTACAATCAAAAGAGTTCAAAATTCACTTTAATTTTCACTTTCTTAGAAACTAACTATCCCTAACTTTGTGAGGAAATCAGACCGATATATCTCAGTTAGTTTGGTTTTGCGATCTGCAAGTATCATGTGAATGGAATTTAAAGATAGGTCATTATTGATGACTATATACCTTCGTGTTTTTACAATGACCAAGTTAATCCATGGATTTTATTGATAGAGAAAGGGTTTGCAAAGATTCTTGGCAGTTATTGTGAAATTGAGGATTTTACTGTTGGATAGATATTTAGTTAGGTTACAGGAATACCATACTACTATGCTGAAGAGGGTGTGAATGATTAAAAAATGATCATAGAAACAGACAATGACAATTAGAATGAGAATATTAATAGGGAAAACAATAGAAATAGTAACAACTCGTGGATCCTACAGAAAAAAAACACATTTAACAGTTTCAAAGATGCTCTGAAATGTGACGAAGTACTATATAAAACTCATCGCTTTAAGAATGATATCTCAGTTTTCGGATACCGCATGAATTTTAAGCTGTCGTCAATTGCCTTCACTTCTCGAAAAGATCGAAATACCTTATTAAAACTTACAATACCCTCAAAACAAACAATATCTTTAAGAATTTGTCAGTAGAATGCTAAATACATGCCTTAATTTAACAATAATATTCATAGCAATAGTAATGGCAATTTGTAATTTCAAAGCTACTGCAATATCTTTGTTCAGATTTTCCAAGAGTTTTAAGAAAGAAAAGAAGGGAATACAGTTATAGTGAAGAGAAGGCCATTTGGAAGTCAGTTTCAATTCAATAATTATACATGTATTATACCATTAACATAGACATCGACAATATCTTCATATAGATTCCAGCAGGAAAGTACATAGTTTATCTCAAAAGCCTTGAAAATGATTCAAATCTAAGCTTCCTCACATACAGCCCTTCCAAATTAAAAATAACCTAAATATTCTAACACAAAAAATGTAAATAGTTTCTTTAAAAATCAATTAGCGTCCAATTTCCATTGCCCAATCTAGTCTATAAGTAAGTCTATAAATAAATATTTGTGTCAATTAATTAATTTGGTTCGATTCTATGCTTAAGGTTTGAGAAGAACTATCCTATGAAGAAGCTGAAAATACTTCATAAATTCTATGTGATTGAAATTTAAGGAACTATTGATGGGAAGATCTTAAAATTGGATAATGTGAAAGATAAATGGATACCTATACTCTTATGTGGAGAAGCGAGGAAAAATAGGTTGAGAAATTTGGATGATTTCATTATCATTTTTTGAGCATTTTTTTTTTGTTAATTGTTTAGAGCTATACTCCAACAATGAAAGGCTATTATGTGATTTCATTTGCAATTCAACAGCCAAATTATACTAAATCTAACATATATTTATCACCCTTGACATTTAAATTTCACTAACCCACAACAATAACAAAAAAAACAAAAAATATTTGTAATATAAAGTTATAGTTGGATCATTTCCTATATGTTCGTTTCTTCAAACATTTATAAATGGATTTTTGAATTATAGAGAATTGTAGTGAATAATTTTAGTCGATATTTATTCATCTTAAATTTGATTATTTTTAGAAATTGATTAGTCTTCAAGAGGTTGTTAATTCAGCATTTTTGGAGTTTCTGATGGAAGTAAAAGCATTTCAAATGCTTATTCCCCTTATTCGCTTATATTAAAGAATTTTTTGGTGAATATTTTTATTATTTAGAGTCCATTCTGTGCCATTTGTGAGAAATCGTTATCTTAAAAGCTGAAGCTTTAGATTAATTAGTTCTTATTTCTATGGAATTAAAAGTTAGGGATAGAGCTTGCATCTGCAGTTTTCATTCTTAAACGATTTGGTGAACTTATGTTTGAACTAATATGAAGATGATCAATATATATTGTGCGTGTTTGGAGCAAACTGAGGATGAGCTGATAATTTATCGATTAGCCTTGCTCTAACTCTGAGAGATATTCATAAATTTATACAAAGTGTTTGCCACATTTTGTAAACCAGCTCTTACTTACCATCATTTTGCATTTTTATATTCTTTTTAATCTTTAGTTTACTGGACCTTTTAGCTAAAACCATGGGGCTTTTTTTAAGTATAAAGATCCAAGGACATACAACATTGATTATATGTCATCTTTGGCAGTTTGGGCAATTCCTAAATGAGAAGCAATACTTGCATATCGAGGGGTTCCCATGAATCCAATTTTCTTTATAGATTTTAGATTTTATTATTTATTACTGCATTTCTTTTCTTCACTTTATTTCATTTCTTCGCTTTATTTATTTTATTTATTCTATTCGCCCTTTTTACCCTCTTTGCATTATTTACTCTATTTTTTGTCTTTACATTATTTAACCTCTTAAAATGATTTTATCTCTTTCTTCTGATTGCTTTTTATAATGGCAGATAGACCATAGTCAATTAGCACTAAACCTCCTTTCGCATTTCTCATGATATTTTGAGGTTTTAGATCTTGATGGATAACCCCTCTAAAATGAATTCTCTTCAGAATTTGTACAATCTCTATTGCCATAGATCTTATCTCCCCCACCGTATACTATTTATTCCTTTATTCATGCAAGCTTGAAGGTAAAAGCTCCAATTCCATATAAATACCATAAGTCCATTTTCCAAAACTGTACACTTAAGGAACTCCTTGAATATTTTTCAATCTATCAAGAACAGCAATCTCGGTTAGGAGTGAACTATTCTTCGATGCTTTATAATTGCTGGCCATTTAGATTTTTAAGGCAACAAACTTCCCCGATTATACATTCATTGCCCGATAGACTACTCCAAAACATCCTTTCCCTATTTAGGTTAGGATTTTGAATTTAGATTTTAGTTTGCGATCGTTACGGATATGCTCATCTACATTGGTTTTCGGAATTTCCATAATGACAGATTATATTTTTTGCATTGTATTATTATTGCTATTGAAGTGATGAAATACAAATGGAAATTATATATTCGTGGATATGTGGAAAGATGTATGAATGTGTTTATGCATGATATAAATAGAAATTATGGAAATTTTATCCAGTTGAAAATATTTCTGATTTTTCAGGTTTTATTAATTTGGAGTGGGATAAGTAAATAATCATAGGCTTATTAATATATGTAACTAAATAAAAGCATCAATAAATTTTTCATTATACAGATTAGTCATTTTGATTCTTATTGCTAACTAACCACAACTTTTATCAACAGAAAACAACTATTGCCAGCTAACAGTACCAATTAACAGCCGCGCCACAAAATTGGGAAATATATTCCAAACCTAAAGATAATAATAAAATCATTCATATAATACATTATTTCCTTCTATGCCTGTAAACCGCCGCACAAGCGAACAATCGTAAATAAAATAAATACTAAAGTAAAATGGTTTCGTTTTAGACTGTATCAATGAACGTACATCAAAGATGTCAACATACAATCCATTCAAAGATAGACATCTATTATATTTGATGCCTGCATTGCATAAACCCAATAAAAGAAGGACTTTTTAAAATAAATACCAAACAATTTCTAATGACAGCCTTGATAAAGATAGCTTTCGGAAGTTTTTGGAGATTCAGAAAGAGAATATTGTTGCAAAGGTTCGACGATTGGAAGATTAAGATAAGGGGAAATGCTAATGATAGATAGATATATGGTCATTTTGATGGCATTGCTTGTGGCATTATTTGTTAATATGTAATGAATAATGTTAGAAGAATTTAGTTTTATGCGTTTGGTTATTGTTCGTCGGTTGGAAGATAAGTGTTATAAATTAAGTAATTAATAAACAAAACGAAATAAAATCTGAAATTTTTGATAAATAATCATGAAACTGATTGATTATCAACATTTTCGCTCATCATATCTGATAGTTTATGCCCTGTGTCTTCCATAGATCTGTTTGCTGGATAGTACTATGGCTTTTGGGAAGCAGGTGTCATTGTCATTCTACTCACAAAATTGCCAAATTTGGCAAATCTTCTATTTTCAGGCCTCTTCTCTTCAGCCAATGAACTTCTTTAAACAAGGGGTGGATCTTTAAACTATATATTTCTGACGAGCCACGCCTTCCAACTTTAATTGGGATCAATAACAGGATCAGATAAGATATGCTTTCTCTTTGTCAAAAAATCAGAGGTTTCTTCAGGACTGACATTCTTTTCGAGATCTTTCAAAAATAATTAATAATTAACATAGCGGTAATGGAATTGCTTCCCGATTTCTTGAAATTAAATTGAGGATTTAAGTTACTTATCTTTTATTTTTGGGTATATTATGTAACAGATTTCATAGAGGCCTTGCAAAATTGCATAATCGATTGTTCCGAGCCCACTTTTATCGACGTAATTGGGTTCAGCTCCATTTTATAGTAAGAATTTTACCATTTTTATATGGTTTCTTTTTATGGCTGTTATCAAGGGAGTTTCTCCTCTTTCTGAGGGCAGATTAACATCAGCTTTATATTTGTTAATCAGAAGTTTGGCAAGCTCAGTGTTGTTCTGATAGGCAGTTTGATTTAGAGCGGTTACCTTCGAATGAACTGTCAAAGGATCACTGATAAGGTTTGGTCGTTTTTACAGAATTTCTTACACCTTCTTCACATCATTCTTATTGATGTAAAAATAAAGATATTAGTTGTAGCTGTACATGTTGGCGAGGCTTTTAGCTGTCCCCATTATCGATTCGACTTTATTTAAATTATGAGATATACTCAAATAGAAAATGCTATATATAATAATAAAAAAATCCAAAATTCATCAGATTGAATAATTATACTACAATACTACAAATATATTTAATAATTCACTTTACAAATGGAAAGTATATAATTGTTTGATTATACTCATTTTTATTAGATTAATTTTAGTTAGATTAGCTTTAAATTTGCATTGATATCACATATTTTGGACAATTTTCATTTTTTGATGCTAATTCTCAAAGATCTTATCAACAATAGTTTTCGCAAGTTCATGCTCTCCTAAATTGGCTCCTAAATGTGCTAAATATTAATTGGAATCACTCATTAAATAAGTTAATATTGTATGGTCGATTGTATATGACTTTCGACCTTTGACCACTGTATCCTCGTCTTCAAACTAAATTTTAGAGGCATATATTTTAAACTTTTTCATGCAATCCTTGAGAGATTAATCCTCGTTGGATCTGCCTGTTACACCGAGCATTGATTTATCAAAAAAGGATAAAAATTGTTATATCTTTTAGGGAGTGTCACGGGCTGGATCGACTGAGACAAAAATCGTTTTGAGATTCATAAACTGATATTAGGGCATTTTTCGTATCTTTGCTAAAGCTTTACTTAACTTGATTAAAGAGTTAGGGCATATATCTGGACAGTTAGTAAAGCCGAAATATATCAAGTAATAAGTTCCTTAGAGATCTTTACTTCCATACATATTGCCTTTTGTATCTAGCAAAGTCCACTATCCCCCAATCTTCGCCTTACCAGAGGAAGTGACCTTCGTCAATCCTGTTATACTCTTATCCATTTTTTTATTCGCTCGTATCCCCTGTACTTCCATCATGCCGTATGCAATCAGCAGAGCAATCACACTTATACCCATTAAATATTTTGTTATTTTATTTTAGCTTTTTGTATAGTAAGATTGGTTCTCTTCATCCGGCAGCTAATCCATCATTTCGTCTGTCTTTTTTTGAAATGCTTAGTCTTTTGATGTGATGCCTTTATTTCGATTGCCTTATTTGTTATTCTCTCCAGTTGAGAATTTAGTGAAAGATTTGTATGTCAGCAGGTTGTTTTTATTGAGTTAATTAAAGAAAGGAATGTGGTGTTGGATGTTTCTGCTCTTTATGTTCTTTGAGGAGGAATTAATTAGATAGTATGGGAATTTGAGCAGATTGGGGATTTTTGTCTTGGTAATCATGGCTATAAATTTGTTTATTAATTATAATTATGTGCGGATATCAATATTCATTCATACAGATTTTGTGTTCTTAGACTTTTCAGAATTTATCAATAAAGAAAGAGGGTTTTTTTATCATATGGTTAAATCGAGAATCTCAAAAAATGCACTAATCTTCAAATATTTATAATCGGCATTACTAATACAAAAAATCATAAAAAGTGTCATAACTCACGGTTCAACCTTTGACAAAAGACAAAACAAAACTAACAAATAATAATTATTTATGTTTATGAAATTAACTATTCTTTGATTTAAATTACTTATACTTATAGCAGTTTTTTCTTTTACCCTTTGATTGACAGTCTCCTGTTTTATTTCCTACTTTTTCTTCAAGAGATGGTTGGCTATGAAAGAATTGCTAAGGAGCACTGTAAATATTTGCTTCATATCTCGGTTTTAATTATTTGCTGGAAACTTACTTTTTGTGGAAAATTCAGATTTGTTTGATAGTTTGCTCAAATGATTTCAATCATTATGGATATGGTTCTTATTGCTGACTTTTATTTGTCATTTGATATATCCAATTAGTTCATTGTATTAAATTTGATTATTTATTCCAACTCTTACATCCTTTTTCATTCTCTTCCATCTTCTATCTTTAATAGAAATATCGGCAATCGAATTTATCACATAATAAGCTGATATCATTTTGAACAATATCATTTTGGCTTTAGATTCAAGCCGTCTAAATTTGCTAGTCTCAATAGATTTGATATTCTATGACACATTAATCTTCATTTTAAAAGAAAATTAGAAAAATCTAATCAAAGATAAGAATTCTAACAGTTTTCAACAGAATAATAACATTAACGGGAGTGAAACTTATTTGAAATTAAAATTGTATAATTTGATACTCTCATTGTTATGATTATTAAAATAAATTATATAGTAGCTTAGAGTTATAGCAGATGTTTTTATTTCAAACCAATTTCTATTTTAATATTCAAAGCTTAATTCATCGTTGTATTACAATTTATCTAATGGAAAAGTAAATAGCTTTGACTAACATCAAAGGAGTGTTTCTGAAAGATCATGAAGCATTTTCAAAAATGGTATGACTATCAATTTATGTCATAGGACCCTTATCTGGTTTTTTAGATTGGAAAGTCGAAAGAAAAAACTGAAACTGCTGAAAGTACGAATCTTGTTATCATTGTTTAGATGCTGGAAAGACCCCAATTTGGACAGCAAAGATTACTCTGAATTATTCTGATGAAAGCGATATCACTGTTATTGCGTATGAGGCGGATCTGACCTCTGATGATAAACTTGGATCTGCAACAATTGATGTGAAATCGCTGAAAGCTTCAGGCAGTTTATAGATAAAGTTGGAAGAAGGTAAAGAGCCTATCGGAACTATTACTTGTGATTATACAGTTAAAACATTGCCTCCGACTCCGACTTTGATTGTGAAAAATGTCATTTGCGATTTCTACAAGGAAGAAAAGTTCCTCTTAAAACTCGTAATTCTTATATTATCGTAGAAACCTTACTTTTCAGTGTAAGCAACAGGAAAATCCACAGTTACCGCAGTGCTGGCCAAAAGTGATAGCAAGATTCTCAATTGGAAAGACGAAGTGATGAAAGTAAAAATCAAAGACGCCACACAAATCAAATTTGCATTATTTGACGAAGGGGAAAAGTAAAGTGCCTTCGGATATGAGGCGACGATCAAATAGTTCAGAACAATGAAAGGGCACAAGTCCTTTAATGTTGTCGATAGCAACTTTATGCCTTTGGGAATCATTGATTTTGATTATGAAACACAGAATTTTGTAACCAAAGAAGAGTCTGCCAAAAACGAAGAAATTCAAAAGAAGGAAGAAAATAGTGTCACTCAAATAACAATCTTAAAAATTAAGGGAAAGTTGAATTTTTAAAACTCCGATATTTACTTCAAAATCAACCTTGGGCCAAATATGCACAAAACTGAAGTTGTGTCTAATGCTGCGAAAGATTTTGAAATGAAGTTAGGCAAAAACTATTATGCCGAAAGTAAGGAAAATAAAATGATTATTGCTGCATACGATAAGGAAATGGTGACAAATGATAAGTATTTAGGATTTGGTCATTTGCCTTTGGATGGCCTCGCATCTGGCGAGAAAACGGTTTCATTAACAAATCAAAAAGGATAACACATTGGCGACATTATCATTGTTCTCACAGCGAAGAAAATTGTGCGCAAATCCATTAAGCTTTCATAAATTAAGGTCAAACTGACTTTCTCAAGTGATATCGTAGGAGAAAGTGATGTCTTCGTTGTTGCCAAAACAGGATGCTGGACCGGAAGAACTGAAACTATTGAAGGCAGGTAGGTTGCCCTAACCAAGCCAATCAACCTTATTTTCGCCGATGAAAAGGAAGTCACATTAGAAATTTGGGACGAGGACGTTGACACTAATGATAGGATATCCTTGCATACAGTCGACATTTCGGATTTTACTGCTTCAGGTGAAATGAAACTGCCTATAAAAAAATAGGGGAAGCCAGACGGAGAGCTTTACTTCAAGTATGTGACTCAAAACGTTGAATTCGTACCTGTGCCCACGCTGATTGTCACAAATGTCGTTTGCGATTTCTACAAGGAAGCGAAATTCCTCTTAAAACTCGTAATTTTTATATTATCGTAGAAACCTTACTTTTCAGTGTAAGCAGCAGGAAAATCCACAATTACCGCAGTGCTGGCCAAAAGTGATAGCAAGATTCTCAATTGGAAAGACGAAGTGATGAAAGTAAAAATCAAAGACGCCACACAAATCAAATTTGCATTATTTGACGAAGGGGAGAAGTAAAGTGTCTTCGGATATGAGGCGACGATCAAATAGTTTAGAACAATAAAAGGGCACAAGTCCTTTCATGTCGTTGATAGCAACTTTGAGCCTTTGGGAACCATTGACTTCGACTATGAAACACAGAATTTTGTAACCAAAGATTAGTCTGCCAAAAATGAAGAAAGCCAAAAGAAAGAAGCAAACAATCTGACCCAAATAACTATCTTGAAGATTAAAGGAAAGTTGAATTCTGCAAACTCCGATATTTACTTCAAAATCAACCTCGGGCCAAATATGCACAAAACTGAAGTTGTGTCGAACTCTGCGAAGGACTTTGAAATGAAGCCAACCCAAGATTTTTATGCCGAAAGTAAGGAAAACAAAATGATTTTCGCTGCATACGATAAGGAAATGGTGGCGAGTGATAAGTACATAGGATTTGGTCATTTGCCTTTGGATGGTCTCGCATCTGGCGAGAAAACGGTTTCATTAACAAATCAAAAAGGAGAGCATATTGGCGACATTATCATTGTTCTCACAGCGAAGAAAATTGTGCGCAAATCCATTAAGCTTTCAGAAATTAAGGTCAAACTGACTTTCTCAAGTGATATTGTAGGAGAAAGCGATCCATTCGTTGTTGCCCGGACAGGAGGCTGGTCCGGAAGAACTGAGACTCTTGAAGGCAGGTAGGTCGCTTACGCCAAGCCGATCAACCTTATTTTCGCCGATGAAAAGGAAGTAACATTATAAATTTGGGACGAGGACGTTGACGCCAATGATAGGATATCCTTGCATACAGTTGACATTTCGGATTTCGCTGCTTCAGGTGAAATGAAACTGCCTATAAAATAATAGGGGAAGCCAGACGGAGAGCTTTACTTCAAATATGTGACTTAAAATGTGTTAGCCTCTAAATAACCACCTAAAAAGGAAGTCAAAAAGTAAGAAGTAAAGAAGTAAGAAGTAAAGAAGTAGGAAATAAAGAAGCCTTAAATCAAAAAGCAAGAAGTTACAAAACCTTAGAAAAAAGTGGAACAGCCTCAAGAGAAACTTTAAAATCAGATCTAAAAGAATTAGCTATTAAAGCAAGTATAACTAGTTGAACGAGATAAATCACTTGATAAATCAAAAAACTCGATGAAACTTCCCCAAATTAAAGAACCCAGAAATTGGGGTGACAGTAATTTTATAAATTATATAGAAATATATCAACTACAAAGCGCTGGTACTCTTCAAAAAGGCGTTCATGCTTATAGTATGCCTAAAGCAACTCGTTTTGGACAAGGAACCAAATACCAAGGCGAGCCTTCATACTACATGGATACAGCATTCAAATCAAATAGTGGAAAGGGTGCAGGTTTCGGTTATGGCCAAAAGAGGCAATTTCCCTAATGGTTGTAAAAAAATATGAAGGAAAACCCAGCACCTGGTGCTTACCTCGAGCAGAATTCAACGAGTCCAGATTTTAGACCAAAAGGGCCAACATTTGGAATTGGCCACAAGTACTACGAAAAAGTCACAATTCCCAAAGAAAAAAGTCCAGCCCGAAACAAAGACAGTAACATATTTATTATTTAGGAATAGGATTAAAGCCTCTGAGAAAATGATCAATGATCATTCTTCTTCTTCAGATCATAAATTATTAAGGCATAAATATATCATAATGCAATATAAAATAAAGTAAGATAAATTAAATTAAAATAAAAAATAATTTCTTTCATCTAATAAAAATATAACTTACAATGGCAACAGAAACTCGCAAAGGATACACAGTCCTAACTCAAAAATAACTCAACTAAATGAAATCTCGTGCAAACCTTATAGACCAATGTATTATTCATTATTATGTAGCCAATGAGGGATAAAAAAAGGATAAAGAGCTCTACCAACAGAGTCAATAAAGAACTTCTCAATGGACAGATAACTATAAAGATCTCAAGAAAAGAAAAGAAGACGAAAGATTCAAAAAATTTGAGAAAGAAGAGCTTGAAAGGAGAAGAATTGACCAAGAAGAAAAAGCATATCAATAGATAGTTCGTGGAAATTAACTCAAAAAAGCTAATGAGAAACTTTTTCAAAATGACGAGCGTGTGAGAGCCCTGAACAGCAAACTGCTAATTTCTGACACTCTTCAAGGCAGAGAAGAACAACAAAAAATAAAAGAATATATCTCGGATATCGAAAAGAAGAGAGAGCAATATTATTATGAGGAAACCTTGGTAAATTTTAAACTAATAATTTTAGAATCAAATTCAGCAGAAAGAAGAGGAAGAAAAACGAAAAAAATAAGAGTAAAAAAGAAAACTGAAATAATTCTAAAAGGGTATTCGGAAGCAACACAAGGAAGTGAAAAAAAACTATATCCAGAACTACAAAAATTAAATGCAGGAAGGAGAACTTTTGAAATTAAAGGCTGAGTAAGCTATTCGCCTTGCAGAAGAAAAATAACGAGAAAAGAGAGTGAAAGCAATGCAAAACAACAATTAGGCAAATAAAATAAATGAAGAAAATAAACTATTGAAACAGAAGCAGCAAGCATTATAAAATTTGGAGGAGACCAAAATCTAATAATTCAGAAAGAAAAAAGGTATGGTTAATTTCATTATATAGAACTCATTGAAGATATGAATAAAAAACAAAGACAATAATTGATTAATCTCAAAATTCGGGAACGTGAGAAATTATGTCAGAAGCAAGCCGAAAAGATGAGTAAAATGGAAAATAAATAAGTGGAAAGGCTAAATAAACAAATTGAGGACCTTCAAAAAAAGGAAGAATAAATTCAAAGAAAAAAAGATGAACAAAGAAATATTTTGAAGGGTCGATACGAAGAATCATTGAAAGATCAAGTTGAAAAAAGGAGGCTTGAGAAATAGAAATAAAAATTGGACAATGAAACTTTCAAAGAAGCATGGAAATCTAAACTTGACGACCTGAAAGGAAAAGAAGCCGAAGACTAATAAATTAAAAAGAACATGATAAAAAAGAATCAAGATGATTTAAAACGGCAAGTTGAAGAAAAACAGCGAATAAGATAAGAGAAGTATCGAAGATAACTCGAATAAAGTGAGAAGGCTAAAGCTCATTTAGAAGATCAAGAAGAGCAGTTTAAAAGTTACGCAGAAAAATGTACAAAGTAATGGGCCGATAATGGCAAAAACTTGTACCCCATTATCAAGCACTTATCCTCGACCATGAAAAAATGAAAGTATATTTCATACAAAAATATTATTGAATTTAGAATTTATTAATTATCATTGTTCTCTGCGTCTTTTTATTGCTGCAATTATGAATACACTGGAAAGTTTGTGATTGTGGATTGTCATTCTAAAGTGTATTCTTTTAACAATTAAAAAATAAATGAATGATAGAAATCTAGAAAAAGTGAAATTCATGTTATTTGTAGGGCAGCCTTGTATTTTTTATATGTCGTTATATGTTGATTAATTAATATTCTATCTTATTGGTCGCTTAATTAGTAATTTATAGTTTGAATAAATATAAATTGTTAAATACAGCATATAAACATTATCACTGCATAAAGCTTATTTTCTTACGGGCAATCCTATACGACTCTATATCCATCGTACTTTTATTCTTATTCAGGAAGAGCTCAATTTATTTATTTTGCGCCAACTATTTATAGTTTTGTTAGATATAGCATTTTTTTATCATGTGCGTGCTTTGTGCGATCATAATGATGTAATGGCCTAGAATCAACCATAAATTATCGTTGCTTTTTGTAATTTCTGAATCGATTAGTTCGTAAAATTGTCTAGTCTGCTAAAAAACTAATGTTAAGGAAGTTGTAATCTCGGGAAAATCTGTTAACTATTTCCTATACTTTTTTGTGTACTAATTTGTAACTTATCTCAATTTCTTTTCTCTAAGCCATGAATTTTATCCTTCGTAAGTTATACCATTGCTATTTATTCTTTCTTTAATTTCATCCATAATCCTCAGTACCCATGTCGAAAGAAACCGTATTATATTCTCATTTTCATATGAGATTTCCTTCAAATAAATGATAAACTTATAAACTAAACGACAGTAATGTAATAAATTCACACATTACTTAAATGTTAAAGCGGTTGAGAAGATCTTTGAGTTTGCTGGGATGTTGTATTTTTGAGGAAAGGGTTGGGTTATTTAATTTGTTGTTTTTCTAGTTTTTTAAGATTACCCTATTTTTTGAGTTGTTAGAGAATAATTGTATTAGTTGCTCAAATTCATTGGGCTGTGAGATTTTTTAGGAGGCTACTGATAATGAATAGGAAGTAAAAGATTATGCTACTTTTTTTCTTATTTAGAGGCCAGAAAGTTATATTTTTTTATTTGTTAATTTGCTGAGTTGTTATTTCCGACATATTTCTGGCTTTTTGAGGAGTATTTCTTTTGAATGTCCGGCGAGTCTATTCTTCTTAAGGGCGATTTCTCCATGAGTCTTCGAAAATAAGAATGATTTTCTAACTCAAAAGCACTTGCTCTTTTTTTTTCGTCTATTTCGAGGCACATCGATATTACTTATCTGATTTATGGACTTAATTCGGGGCGAAGTTGTTTCTGAGAGAAGGGCATAGAAACTGCACTTTTCAGTTCTGTCTATGATCGACAATGGCCGAATGGAGTTTCTCCATGCAGCAACTCGAACATTAAAATACCAAAAGCCCAAATATCGGTCTTCGGACCGTAAATATTATGCAATAAACCTTCAGGAGCCATGTAAATAGGAGATCCAATGTTAATGTCCTTAAAGTTCTCTCTAAAATATTACCAAAGGTATACCTTGTAAATTTAGCAAAGCCGAAATCCGCAATTTTAGCTCTTCCATTATGCAAGAAAACATTGGCAATTTTCAAGTCCCGATGAATGACATTCTTTTAAGCCAAATAAAGCAGTCCTAGAAAAATATCTTTGATAATTGGTTGGGCACTTTGCTCAGAGAAATGATGCTATCTTCTCAATTTGGTTTATAAATCCCCTCCATTACAGATTTCCGTAATTATATAACAATTTCGATTTGATGTAAAAACTTCAAAGCATCTCAAAATATTCGGATGGCTCAATTTTTTTAAAACATCAATCTCAGAAAATAGCAATTCTTCCAATTTCTGTGATTTTAGCGAATTCAGCTCAACAATCTTCACAGCAACAATCTAATCTACAAAATAAGAACATGTATATACTTGTTAGTTAATGATGAGCTTTATAGACTTTCGAGAAATTACCCTGGCCGAGTAAATCAGTGAACTTGAATATATAGTTTTGTATTTTTTTACAGATTGGTTCGTTCATGTTGTTTGTATGCTTTGTGATGTTTGTAATTGTTTTTGTATTTTATGTGAGATATTTATTTGTTTGTTAGGGGGTTGTATTTGGTAATTCTGTTGGAGATTTGATTCTATTTATACTTATTTACTTTTATTTGTTTATATTTGTTTATATTTGTTTGTATTTGTTTTATTAGTAAAATCAATAAATATAGCATATATATGCATTTATTAAATATATTAAATATATTCAATAATATCAGATTTATTAATTAATAATGACAAAGTAAATTGTTTCTTTCTACGATATTGAATTGAAAATATTCACATAAAATATTGATTATTAAATCTTGAAAATAATTGAAGGAGTTATAACATTGTGGTCGATATCGAGAGCTATCAGATAATTCGGAGAGTACTCAGTTTCTGCCAATAGCTCATTATGGACTCCTTCATTCATTTCGTTGCTTCTTTCCGATTAGAACTCGTTGCCCAGGCCTGGGGTAAATACAATGAATGGAAAGTGCTTACCTTAGGCCATCTTTTGCTTTACTTTTTTGAGTGTTCATGCTCTTGCTCGAAACTGGAGAAAATGAAGAAGTGGGTTGTCAAATCGATCACAAATATGAAGTTTGGGCTCTCTAAAACAAAATTGGCTGTTACAGTAGTGTATGGCTTTAAAATAGAATAACTTACTTGAACCTATGGCTGTTCTTTGGATAAATCTCTGAAAGTGCTCGCGAAGGCTCAACAGAAATTATATCCGCAATTATGATATATGTATGATTAATCTATGATTTATTTACAATCCCACACTTATTTAAATATAAAAATATAGTCATAAGAAATAAATGCATTATTATCAGATAATTAATACAAATTATAATATCGTTTTGTTTCGTTATTTATACTTAATCAAATTTTATTGTAGGATTTTTATTTTAGCTTTTATAAGAAATGCTGAATATCTGACACAAAAGTTCTAAAGTTTTTAGAAATTTATAATGACGGATGTTAGGATTATAGTTTAAGTAATAGGCACTAATTATTGAAAAACCATTCAGAAGGTAGTGGCTGATGATCGATAGCGGTTTTGTGTAATGAATTAATCAAGATGTGTGGGAGAAATATTGCTAATAAGGAAATTAGAGGACGATTATGCATCATAGATGAATTTAGAGGAGGATTATTAGGAATTATTGGGAATTATAGGGAATTCTTGAGAATTAGTGATAATTATTGGTAATTATTGGGAATTATTGGGAATTAGTGAGAATTAGTGAGGATTATAGGAAATCATTTAAATAAATGCCATAATCTTTTTAAATAAATAAGATTAAAATGAAAGCGCATCATATTTATATCAAATTTACCGCTCACTTTATATAATAATTATAAAATGAAACCGGGTAATCGCCCCTATGATCGTAACAGCAAAGAGTGGCTGACAATGTAAACAGTCAATCCCTGCAACGATTTCATTGTCGAATTTCTAGTTCGATCCAAAATCAAAATTGATAAACAAGGACTCAATCAATACTATTGCTATAATCTTGCAATTTAATCTGTGAAAAAGTATCCCCTTCCAATTCTATGCCCATCACAGTTATCAGTAATTTAGGGGTTTGGAGATTTTTTTAAAACAGAAACCATGAAACTTATTAAAAAGCATTACACTCGAGGAAGACTTCCAAATTCAGAATAAAAGCGAATGGACGAACTCGAACAGAATTAAGCATTGAGGCTGAACATTAAGAAAATTAACGCGAAGAAGAACGAAAAGAAAATAGGCAAAAACTCCCTAAAAAGCGAATCCGAAGATTACGAGTAATTCGAAAATGAATAATTTCCAGATTAATCGAATCTCCTCGAATCGAACCGAATGGACAGTGAAAACCAATCAAAAGTATCACTCCGATCAAAATCAAGCAATCATCAAAATTCGACTACATCTTCTCTAAACTCAAGGAACTACACGCCAAAACCAGGGACTGAGCCCTTTTTAATCTTATCTGTGTTAAAGAATATGAATGCACACAAAAAAGCCATAACAAAAGGGTAAATAAATTAATATCTCTATGACCATTCCCAATAGAAATTGAAGTTTTGGCACATATCTCGCGATAAACTGAAAAATAATGGATATATAAAACTCGATGAGGAAGACAATGACTTTATATTTCTCACGCAGAAGGGATATATTCTTGTTGTGGCCGATTCAGGAAATACAGACTAACTGGGTCTTATTAGTAACTTAGATAACAAAAAATATAACAAGTCAGAAAAGAATAATGAAAACCCTTTTAAAACCCAAAAGAAATCCAAAATGCCACCCCCAATAAACCCAAAAGATCTCACAATCCTCATAAACCAAGCAACTATCTCCTAAAAATAGCAATAAACCATAAATAATCATTTCGATAGCATAAGAAACTGTAAATATAAATTCCTCAACTATCAATTCGGAGATTTCCTTTGGTAAATCGATAACAATCTTTCTGATGTGGTTATCTGTAGGGTCGATCTCGAAAAATTTACCGAAGAATCCTTTAAGAATGTATGCTATCGACTAAAGGCCACATAAACTAAATATCCGATCATATTTTTAGAGATATCGGAAGAGTCTAAGATTGGTAAGTCAATTGAGGATATGGCTATGATCGAGAGCTATATTGTTAAAGCTAAAATTACTAAGATTAAAACTTATAGGACAAAGTCATTGAAGTAAACTTTAATTGGCATATAAAAGATAAGGAAACTGATTCTGTAGATGTTGAGGAATATTGTCAATGGTAAATAAACCACAACATTAGGCACTATGTAACTATTCGAGAATCGAGCAACTAAACTAAATCCCTATTCTTTACGCAATATTTTCATCAGCTCTTTACGATAGTTTCCCTTAATTCCTTTAAAAACAGTTCAGGGAATTGTTACAAGGCTATCATGTTTCAAATCAATGTATGATAAGCTATCTGAACTCAAGGATTAGCAATAACGCTACAGTTTTATGAACTGGCTGTTGAAGTAGTATGATGGACAGAAAGGTATTAATCGGATGATTGTTGACTTCTTGTTTCTGGGGGACTATTCTGCTGAGGTTTGATAGTTGATGGCTTATTGTTCATTTAATCTGCATTGTTTTAATATTTATTATTTATGGCTTAGTTTGTATTAATTTAGGTTATTGAGAGTGACAGCTCAAATCATGTTAATTGCTTATTATTCTTTATCTCTATCTTTATCCTAGTCTATGTATGTGTCTATGTCTGTGTCTATGTATGTGTCTATGTCTATGCCTATTCCATGTCCATATTAGTTGATCTCTAACAATAATAACAATCATCATTACCCTTAACAACAAAAACACAATTATCATCGCATATCTATCCGCATGTAACAATTAAACTACCAATAAATAAATTATCCATGAATTTAAATCTAACACCTCGTATGTATAACAATTATATAACATTGTTGAAAATTATCTCAAAGCTATGTTGGCTCGCAAATCAAGTACATACTAGATTCCCCCTGAAAGGATATTTATCGGGGTGGCTGGTGGCTCAGCAGCAGGTAAGACTACCCTTTGTGAAACTATCTCTAGGCAGATGGCCTTCGATCGGAACTTCAAAGTCTAAATAATCAGTCTTGACAGTTTCTATAAAAGTAAATAAATTCTAACACAGGTATCGATAAGAAACAAATTGATGTCAGCGAGTACAATTTCGATCACCCATCAGCTTTGGATTTCGACGATGCATACAAAGTACTCAGTGAGCTCAAATTCACCAATGAGCCAGTTGCAGTCCCACAATACTCATTCATCGAACATGCAAGATTGGCATAAGCATCATATATTCAGCCTGCAAACATTATACTGTTTGAAGGATTGATGGCATTTCATGATGAAAGAATTAGGAATCTGATGACCTATAAGATATTTATTAACTGCGATGGTATTTTTTAAGGTTATTTTTAGATGATATTCGGCTGTGTCGGAGGATAAAGAGGGATACTACGGAGAGGGGTAGGACAATTTAAGGGGTTCTTAAGCAGTATAATAAGTTTGTTAAGAATGCCTTTAGGGATTTCATATATCCGACACTGAATTATGCTGATTTAGTTATTCCTGGTTCCAGAAATAACAGAATTTCAGTCGATTTCATTGTCCAACACATTAAGAACATGGCAAAGAAAATTAACATATTTGAAAAATCATCAAAAACCAAGATATTTCTTTTTGGCGAGAACTAATACTATGATAAGAATGCTCTAACCGACTACAAAACTTCTATAAATATGGCTAAATCCTCATTTATGATATTTCCAACTTCGGACGAACATAAAAAATAGCTGGATTTCTTCCTGAATTGCTTACTTTCAGAGGCATTTTCTCGGGCCTACTTCGACGAGATTTACATTTATCAGTTCATGAAAATTGCAAGGTCACTCTTACGACAGCTAATTTAACTCAAAAATTTTAAGAGTTAGAACATCGAACTTATCTCAATTTATAAGTTTCAGAAGGGTTAGATCAAATTGAACTCAGATAAGAAGGTAAAATTATTTTTCTGTCCTTTCTTCTTCAGTTGTGGAGCCTCAAAATAAATCCTATAAAAACTTAAAGAGTTTGATTCAAATGACATAACTATTGTGATTATAAACCTATTCTGTGATATGAGTTTCCCGAAGCTGATCTATGAATGCAAAAATTAGGGGCTGATTTTCTTAAATTTGTTTCTTATTGCCAATAAAAAAAGGTTCTTTGAGGTTATGATTAATAATAATGTGAATCAAAGTGGAGAAGAAGATGAACAGAAATGGTTGTTGGAGAATGAAGAGCTTTTGGAGAAAGGAATTGATTTCATTCGAAGTGAGTTGAAAATTGAAGGCAATAGATAGTGATTGTATTGCATTTGAATTGTGAATTTATTGCTTTGATTTCAACTAAATGGTAGTTTATCATTAATTACGTCTATAGCATGGTTATGACTTCACCCCATTATTATGAATTAAATTATATTATTAAATTCCCTTTATAGATAGGCTCAATCAATATAGATAGTTCAATCAATGATACAATATAGCTTATTCTCATTTACAGCATCCTTTTCCTTTCTCGCTTTCCCCTCCTTTATAATGCGTCTCCCTTAACTCCATACTTGTAATCTTATCTTTATTTCTTGTCATTTTCTTCATCGCAACCTTCCCAACACTCATAATAGCCTCATTAACATTACTACCATTTTTAGCACTAATCACAAAATACTTTAATTTTTATGATTCTAAATATGATTTATGATTTGATTTCATTGTGGCCCCTAAATCAGATTTATTGGCCATCACAAAAACCTATACATTGTTGTTGCAGTAGGTCCGAACTTATTTCAGCCAGTTTTTAATATCATTGAAACTGTTCTGATCAGTGAGATCATAGACAATTACCACAGCATTGGCATTGTTATAGTAAGATTTTGTAATACCTTTGAATCTTTATTGGCCTGCTGTGTCCCAGATTTGAAGTTTTATGTAATCTTTATCGATTGTGAGTGACCTACGATTTAGGTTATGTTAGAAATGTACTTGAAACGGAAATCTACTCCTATTGTAGAAATGTAGAATTAGTTGAATTAATTGTCTGCGAATCTCTTTAAGATGGCGGATTTGCCCACTGCTGTTGAGCCAATCATCACTATTTTTATCACATAGTCATAATTACGATTCATTAGTTATTATGTTTAAGATGTAATTATACGATTACTTTCAGGATTTCAATTATATCATACGAACATATCACTCGAATCTTACTTGTATATTGAAATTTATATACATATGCATATTCTTACATATTCGCATTGGTATCATTACATATTAACAAAATGCTCACAAATTCAAGCATCTTCCTCTGCTCTTCCTTCAAATCGAAGATCTCTCCACAGTCTCCCTTAATCAAAACCAATAACACCCCAAAAAACCTCGAAAGAACCTCCTCCTCTACTTTCATGTATTGTGAAACTTCTCCCTCTTCTGAGCCATAATCTAAAACAAAAATAGTCGAATACAACACAAAATCTAAAGCACTTAATACTCTCTAATAGTTCGAAGGGATCTACACAAGCTGGAACTTCAATAACGATCATGCACTCTTACTGAATCGGTAGGGTGATTTTTTATTATATAATATGCTCTCAAAGAATGTCTATGTGGCAGAGAAACAACATCCTGGCCAATATGTCGATGTGGATATCATGCACACTTAAGATAATTTGATAACTTGTGGAGGATGTGTGAAGAATGCTATTACAAACAACCCTGAAAGAATTATTAAGGTTTGGGGGATCGATGTTAACTCTGATACATTGTTACAGAAATCAAGGATAAACACAGGTCATAAGGCACCAATTGAGTCCTCATTTCTGATGAACAATAAAGTCTCAGTAGCAACAATATCATCCGATAAAACAATAAGGTTCATCAACATCATCAAATAATAAATGTAAAGCATAATAAAAGTATAACCCGGCGACAACTATCTCACAGGCTGCCAAATCGACTATAACAGCATCCTAGCTGGCGGTCTATCCTCACATATAAGAGCGTACGATAAACGCATCAGCCGCTGCATAAGCAACATAAACATCCACATGCAAATGCCAGAATAAATAATACAAATTTCAAATATGACACGCTTCACTGACAATTGCATTTTGGTTGCGAATATTAATCGGGTTTACAGTTTGGATATGAGGATGTGGAAGATTGAGTATTTGAATGAATATTAAGGGGAAAGAATATCGACGATACTTAGTTTGAGTGAGAAGGAGTTTATTGTTGGAAATAGGGAGAAGACTATGCAGGTTTGGGAGGCTGAATGAGAAAGGTTTGGATGATATATATATGTGTATGGATATAATGATATGATGTAATGGTACCAATATCAAATACTATAATATCAGACACTACGAAATCAAATACTATAATATCAAACACTACGAAATCAAATACTATAATATGGCACATACATATAAACCAATTAAATTAATCAAATCCCTAATTACTTATGATCATCCATCATAAATTATCATACTATTGATTCCATTGATCAATTTCTTCTTTGATTTCTCCGATCCTTAATCTCACTGCATTTGCTAAGCCATTCGTGTTAGAGTGAACATGCTCATCTTTTATATTATCATTTTGATCAATGTACATTTATTTGTCTATTGCACTATACTGTTATTCATTGTTTTATTTCTTCATGTTTATGTTCTTATTCTGACTTATGTCCTTATTCTGACTTATGTCCTTATTCATACTTTTATTCTGACTTATGTTCTTATTCCTACTTGCATTCATGTTCATATTCATATTAATGGCCTTGTTGATACCTGTATGAGCTGATACCTTACTTGATTATAGCTATTCCTGATAATACCTTAATAGATAAGCATCGGCCAATTCAGATAAGATCGGACCAGTAAGAGTTCCCTCAAAATCTATCGATCTAATTTGCCGAAGTATCTCACGTTCAAACAACTTTCTGTCAACACTCCTTCCCTACATTCGATTTCTCATCAAGTATGCCCTCATCTTGACTTCAAGTTAATTATATGGGTCACTATAGCTGTAGCTGCCATTAACTGGATCTGTTTCATAATGATACCGATCATTGTTATAATGAAGCAATTTATGGAGTAATTGCTGATTTATTTATTAATGTTACTGTTGTTGGTGTTGTTATTTTTATGAGGATTTATGTTGGATTTATTTATGTTTTTTTGTTAGTTGTAGGATTGGTGTGGTTTTGTTAAGGAAGTTTTGGATTTTGTTGGGAATGCTTATTATTTTGAATGGCTGTTATTGTTGTTGTGGCTGTTGTAGCTGTTGGATTATATGTTTGTTAGATTCTGCAGCTTTATGTGCATTGTTTTGTGCATGATTATGCAGATTAAGAGTACTGTTTGGGCTACTGATTAATTGGATTGCATGTTACTTCATCAAGTGTTGCACATGTTCCTATTCTATGCAGAGCTATTATGAGTAGAATTGTGTGAACTGTTTGTATAAGCTATTGAATGCAGATATGAGTTTATTGGACACTTTTATGCGGAACTATTATGGGTATTTCTCAAATTTTGTTGTGCTGCTCTGACTTATTGTGGAGTTGTTGGCTAATGCTGGAGTGAAACCTGAAGAAGTTAATGAAAGTTTTGACAATGAATGAGGAGATGATTAGAATAAAAATGGAGGTTGTGTGGAAGATGATGATTTAGGCAATAAAGATATTGGTTTTTGTTTTTGTATTTGAGGAGGTTGTTTCCTGAGAGATAGATACTGCTGCTAATTCTAATTACTCTATTAATTGTAGAGATGCTGATTAAATGGCTGATCAAACTGATTTGTTATAGATTTCCATTCTGAGTGGGTTTGTCCGATGGCATCCGACGGAATCTTGTTAATCAACTATCCTCCATAATAGCTGTCATTCATAACAGCACTCCTTATGTTTTTATTGAGTTAATAGTCTATAGGCTTATTTGTATAAGCACTGATCCGTGTATTTTCAATGTTTTGTTTATTTTTACTATTGATATTGTGATGATTGTTTCCATTGTGATGACTGTTGATGTTTCCATTGTGATGACTGTTGATGTTTCCATTGTGATGACTGTTGATGTTGCCATTGTGATGACTGTTGATGTTGCCCTTGCTCTATTGCCCGAGGGCTGTTCCCGTCTTGATAGCTTCGTTTGATATTTGTGTTTTTGGGAGAGTTTGCCTCTTTTTGTATTTGGTTGGCCTGTTTGTTTGTGATTGTTTATTTTGTGGATCTTTTGGTTTATTTTTAGAGCCTGTCGGCCTCCCTATTTTTTTACTCTTCACTTGACTATTTTTACCAGGATTAACATGATTTGGCTTGCGAGGAACACTACTAAACCGATCATATAATTGCAGATAATTTCTTTATGACTTATTGTTGTTATTGTTGTTATTGTCGTTTTTTATGTATTTTTGTTACTCATGAGACTGCTGTAGGAATTGCTGGTATTATTAATTATGCCGATGTTATTAGTGATGCTAATATGAGGATAATGATGAGAGACTGCTGCTATTATCATTTATGTGTATGCTTGTGGGTTATTGTGACTAAAATTGTCTGTTTATAGGGTGGATGTTGTTGTTTGATAGGGATGATTACATTTATTTATTTATTTATTGATTCATGTTAATGTGTCAATTATAGAGATGTATGTTATAGAATACCGGGGAATTATTTAATTATGTAAATGTATATATATATGTATGTGTATGTGTATGTGTATGTAAATGTATATATATATGTATATATGTATGTGTATGTATATGTATATGTGTATGTATGAAGAGCAAAGTACTTGATCTCTTCAGTTATCTTATTGATTGCTTATTCATTTGGGGTGACAATTTCGGTTTGTTGTCCGGCTATTACTATTGCTATTATTGTTGTTGTTATTGTTGTTATTGTTGCTATTGCTGCTATTGTTGTTATTGTTGTCACTGTTATTGCCATTTCTATTGCCATTAATATTGTTATCACTGAAATAATATCTAAATTTCCCATAGCTCCGATGTATATTCCTAAGCTGCTCATTTGTCAGACAGCATTGATTAGCAAACTATTATTATATAGCATTGATAAAAATAGGCAGTTATTGTTTAAGAATATTGTTGATCTTGTTGGCTATTCTTTTATATAGAAATATCCTCTATTGCTATGTCTCAAGGATTGCTGATGCTAACTAAGTATTGTAGCTTAGGCTGTTGTTTATTTGATTGGTGTTTGTATTCATATTATTTATTGTGTTATTTATATTTGTATTCTTGTTTATAATTATATTCATGTTTGTATTATTGTGGGTTTTGCTGTTGTTGTGTCTCGTTTTGTTGTTGTGGGTTTTGTTAATATAACTGATATGACTGACACTATTGATGATACCCATATCAACTGCATCATTGACTACATTGGCAATACACCCGATATTTCGCTAATCCCCCGAATACCAAAAACCTCCGAATTTCCCATGCAACTCCCGAATATCCTTACAATCAATACATAGCACAGACTACTGCTTAGCATAGATACCCTACAAGCATGACGGGATTGCGTTAATTATAAGCTCATCAGTCTTGGCAGCAATCTGTCGATAATACTTATCACGTATCGTGCTGTTCTCCAATTGTAGTTGTAGTTGCTATTGCTGTTAATGTTGTTAATGTTGTAAAGGTGGTAACGATGGCAGGTTAGGCTATGTGTGGCAATCAGGGATAATAGAATTGAGCTGTTTAATGTAGGCCTATGGGCTTATGCATACTACTGATGACTAGATATGGTCATTGTGATCGTATGAGGCCGGCTGTTCATTTCTATATTCGTTCTCGTGTTCCCTGTTATGCTCGCTGTTATGCTCGCTGTTATGCTCGCTGTTATGCTCGCTGTTATGCTCGCTGTTATGCTCGTTTTTATGTTTGCTTTTATGTTCATTATTATGCTTATTGTTCTTGCATCCATTTCGATTAACTTTAGTGTGACCATGACCATTGTTAATTCTTTGAGTGATATTACTAGATCTATTCTTGTTCTTTTTTATGAGTTTGCTTTTGGTAAGTCTTTATTGTCCTAAAACTGTTGATTTATTCAGCGAGCACTCTACAATAAACTATTGTTTGTATAGTTATTTTTCTTGTTTCTTATTTGTGCTCATGGTTTTATCGTATTTTGTAAAGTGTCTGCTCATGAGCTGTAATAAGTGGCTTTGAGTTAGTTTATTGTTTTGATCTTTTTTATTATGAGGGGGTTATTGCTGTGGGAACTGTTTTTGTTACTTTTGTTACTTTTGTTACTTTTGCTACTTTTGTTACTTTTGCTACTTTTGTTACTTTTGTTACTTTTGTTACTTTTGTTACTTTTGTTACTTTTGTTCCGGCTGATTATGTTGTTAGTGCTGTTAGAGCTGTTACAGTTGTGAGGGCTGTTGCAGTTGTTCGGGTTGCTAGTTGTAATAATGGGGTTGCTAGTTGTAATAATGGTGTTGCTTTAACTAGTAATCTTCCCGATAGTCCTCCTCTTCTAAATAAATGGGAAAGATATCTTTCTCACTCCAGCTCATCATACTAAACGAATGATTGACCGGCATCATCTAATGGTCATCTCTCTCGAAAATATCCAATAGCTACAGATCACTTATATCAGCATTATATATCTCTTATGGCTTTTAGTTTTAAGCTAATGCTCCTGATGGCCTATCGAGCATCATCATATCACTTTTTTACTATGGCTTATGGTATTTATCTTATTGTTCTTATTGTTAATTTTATTATTGTTAATTTTAGGCTTATTGTTAATAATGCTATAGATTTTATACTTGTTAGTTTTGTGCGAGAATTTCAGGGGACTACTCATCAATAATGACCTATACGTATTTCTGAGTATGTGATTGTATACTCATGCGACCGCTAAGGTATTCTTTGTTGTTGTTTGGATTATTAAGAGTGCAATTTAATGGATGATTTCTCTTTTGTTTCGAAAGGTTGTGGGATCTATGAGATTTAATTTATGATGGGCTGTTCACCGATAAGCTGTTAAGAATGGAATCTGTTGTTTTATGGGGAAGCGGAAGGTTAGTTTTCTATTTGTGGATTTTTTATTTAGTAATTCTTTTGGTTTTGGTTGCATAGTCTTGTTTCTGCTCAACAGCACGTGGCTGATGACGGGTGGTCATGGATGATAACATTAACAGGTATTATAGAGAAAATAGAGGGATAGAGTGGATGATGATTTTGGTTGAGTAAAGAGCGGATAGAACGGAGTCAGTCGCAATTATATATAATATAAGTAAGTTAGTATAGCTTAATGCGTAAAAAGTATAAATCTTTGTTAGGACTGACATTACAGATTAATATTATTGAAGCGCAATTCTTAGTTTAATTACTTTGGTTCTAATTGTGATTGTTGTTAAAGTGATCAATATTGATGAATGCCATTGATCTTAATATTGAGATAAGAGGAGGGAGCAATTATTTTGTTTCAGATATTATTTGTATGGCTATTAGATGGGTGAAGATTGTGAATGTTATGTATTAAAAAAGAAAGAGATCATGCTGAAAATGAAGGCTAAATAGCTTATATTTTGAGTTATTAATTTGTATGCTGTAGTGTGATCCTATGAATATTGGAATTACAATCATTGTTGTAACATTTTGATTTTACTTCGTTTGCTGATATTAATTTTAGTCATACTAATTGGTTAGTTTACTCCTCTTTCTATGCTGACATCTCTTATGAGAATCTAATTGTCAAATATATTTCACTAATTAAACAACTATCGTAAATTTCGTAATCATAAATTTCGTAATAAACTTATAGATAACATAATCAGATTGATCAATAAATAAATCATAATTGAGGATACCATGGCATTAAAGGCATGTGAAACATGAAGCAGTAGAAATTGAACTATGGGACATTGTATTGGATATTCTGTTGGTCCTGTGGATAAGTCGAGTGGAACTGTATTATTTAGTTATTTTATAATTGTAGTTTCTATTGGTAGGCTATGTCTTTTTTTGAGTTCAATTCGCTTTTATTGGCAGTTATTTATTTTGTTTGGCTTTTTGGTTCAGGGTTCGATTGCTTTTTGGGAATTTTATGATATTTTTTGTATTTTAGGATCCTATTGTTTGGTTTTCCTGAACTTTTTATCTTTATTTTTAGTTATTTTATCATTCTTTTAACCTCGGAGGATTCTATTCTCTCATTCTAATTTTCAGACTTCTTCATGACAGTTCCTCGTCGGCAGAAGCTTCTAACAATATACTTAGCCGTAGAAGGATTAATATTCAGCAGCATTGCAGCCTTATGTATGGCGATTCCCTTCACACAGACAGATTCCAACAAGAATATTCTTTTCTGAATTATAAATTTCCATACCTCAAATGAAATCACATCATACAATTTCTTTTCATTATTCAAGCCTATGTTTTCGATTGAAAGGCTTTATTCTTTATTGTGGTCCTGCATTTTTTATCCAAATTATCGGTTTTCCTTTTTATGATTATACAACTTAGATATTGCTGCAGATATATATATGTAGAAATGGTCATCCAATGACCTTCGCACAAAAACAGGCATTATTAGGCAACCATAATACATTTTCTTAGTCTATTGCCTTAGAATACGGTACCTCCGAAATGAAAGACTCAACAACCCCTTCCACAGATAATATTAAAATAAGCAAGTTACAAAATCAAGACAATGGCAATATTTATAGGAAGCAAAATGAACTTTAATTGCTAGAACACATTCTTATATATTCTTGACCCCACAAGAATGGGTTCTTATGATTCAAAATTTTGTGCTACTGGCCTACAACAGCAAATTTATTCATATAATCAAGGCTAATGCTATCTCTCTCATTTAGATGCTGATTTGTAAGCTGCTTTAGATGGTTGGGTCAAAATTGCGTAAGGAATTGAAAATCGAAGGGGAAATATTATACTTATACAAGGATGGCAAGGCAAAACCAAGTTTTGCCTGTAATCCTTGGGAAACGACGTTCCGCTTCGCTACACTTAGATTGCTTTATTTTTCCTAACGTACACTTCTGTTATTTAATTAAATAATATGGCTAATATGGGATGATTATCGTAAAATATATATATGATATCTATAAGCTATATGTACTGTATTTAATATTGCTATAAGGGAACTGGTTATTATATGATTATCGGTTTTGAAGTGGTTGCTCGCAGAGTCTGAATCAGAGTTCTAAAGATTCTAATATTAATGTGTTGAGGAACTTAAAATAGGGAATTGCTTGCGATAGGAAGAACTTCCCTGAAATTAAAATTATAGAAAACTTTACTTAAACTAAAAATCGAATAAGAAATTTGTATGATAGCAAAAATAGGCAATCAAGCCTACAATTAAAAAATTAGAACTAAACGCCTGGACTTATGACAGTAATGATCACCAGGATGGCCAAGTCTATAAGGAATGCATGTGTTCGCTAAATTAAATACTGAATTAAATACTGAATTAAATACTGAATTAAATACTGCCATCAGTTTTGTATTATAATCATGAATATATGATATAAATTCGATGATCATAAACATATAAATACATTAACACATCAGCAAATATTTAAAATAAAATAAATAAATCAAATACAAATTACACATGGTACTCAATCCCAAAAATCATTTGTTTATTACCCTTCAACAAGCTTACTTTGCCTATTCTATCCATCGTTAACCTAACAAATACATAAATACTTGTTTTTTAACTTATAATCTTTTAAGATCATGGCCCTTAAGTGAATGCATAAATTTGTTCATGGGGGTATATATGAGAGTTGGAAGAAATATCTAATGAGCACATGAACTGGCAATTAAAACAAAAACAGATGAAGCGAATGATTTTAGTTATTGGCTTCTTTGGTCTGAAATCAAATAAATTAATATTTGCATTGCGATATATTTGTTTTTACTTTCTATGGCATTTATTGGTCCTATTAGATAGTTCTATCTAAGCAATATCACGCCAAGAACAGCAACAACATCAGTCACTATAAATCTGATAATAAGCTATTAATTAACTTTAATATATAAACAAACAAATGAAGAATGATACGGTCCATCTCTAAAGCAAAGTCACTCATTAATAAATAATAAAATAAGGAAAATGGCTGGGAATGAAAACCGTCGATTTCATAATCGGAAACCGTGAAATAAAGAATTACGAAACAGTCTATCGCACTACAACAAAGAACAAAGGCTTCAAAGTCGATGGCTGTGATATAATCCCCATCATTAAGTATAACAACAAACAATCAGAGATTGTATTAATCTCAAATTTCCGTCCCCCTGTGAATAAGTTTGTCTTAGAGTTTCCTGCAGGTCTGAATGATAGTTAAGACTATGAATAGAATGCCAAAAGGGAACTGCTCGAATAGACAGGGTTAATCCCAAAGTAGTTTATCAAAATGCCAACACTTGCCACATACTCTGACCCTTGGAAGAGCAACTAGTGCTCGATTGCTTTTATGGCCATAATCGATGGAGATGATCCATTATGCAGAAGTTAGCAACAGCTAGAAGAGACTGAAAACATTCAGGTGCATTATTTTAAGTATGATTAAAATTTAATTGATCGGCTGAGTTAGCTGGTGGAGAAGAATTAGTATACCGTTGAGAGTAAAGTTTGGACTTTTGCATTGGGATTGGCCTGCAATAAACTATTGAAGTGATTGAATGATATGGATCAAAAATATTATTATTGAAGTTAAAAAAGAAGATGGAATTTTATCTCTATCTAAAATATGTTTGTATTGATGATTGTCTTCATTATTGGGTTTATGATTTCCTTCAATTTTAGTATCTATACAAAGCAAATATACAAAATATACAAATAATAACAAAATATACAGCAATAATAAAATAATAAAATAGCAATGCAAACCCTCTAAAAAATACTAACAAAACCAAAACCAGAGCAACCTCTTAATAAATCAAAATGGATAAACAACCTCCTAAAACATCTCATCCTAAATAACTCTCCCTCCTCCCAATTCCCAACACAAAACGATCGAAATATCCTCACCTAGCTATAATCAATTATTCACCCCTCAAAGACCCTGACATTGCGAAGTGGATGCCAGTGCACAGTCTGCAACACAAAATAACAATAAAAGCAACCTACTGTGGAATATATCTCAAGTGCATCAGGCTCTTATTTAAATTTATTCAGGTTATTGCAGCATTTAACAATGATACAGCCTAGTTCTTTAGAGAGTGTGTTGGGATAGCTGAGGATACCTTTGATATTCTTCAGGAAGAACAGAAAAAACACTATTAATATAAAGTAAAATTCAGGTCAAGTTCCACATCCGACGAAATACCCGAACACTCCCCATCAAAATATAAATAACAATAGCATATAACTTAAAAACAATAAATAAAGCTAAGCATAATTTCTCCTTTTCAAATGTGATGAATAAAAGGACATCTCCTCTACCCATAAGTAGTCTACAGCTACAAAAGAATCTTAATGCATATTGCCTTCAGTAATTAAAAAGTAAATAAAATATTCCGCACTAAATTCCAATAATCAATAAAGAAAGTAGTTGCAAACTCTACGGACTCTTTAGAAAGATTCATTCATGTTGATAATTTTGAGTAAAGAATACCCAGCTATATCCTCGATTCAACCCTATAATAAATTTTACGCAAAAATAGAGGGAAAGCTGTCAACTATATTGTGCATAGCAATGATAAGTATCTTACTCAATAAATATAAAATCATAAGCTGAGCAATGTGGAGCCATTTTGTGTGTTTCGTTATGAGGATCACTCTGAGATTAATGATAAGTAATCGAGTAAGTCGGAAATGTTCAGCTTTCAGACTTTTCAGAAATTTATAAAGAAGACTGAAATTGTTAATAATTCCTATCTGAACAATAAAACTGCAAATAAATTGGATTTATTGTATATATAAAGTTTTACTAAGATACTACAGAATGCAACTATCGCAATCTAAGCAGAAAACGAATATCTTCAAAACTCTTAATAACATTGCTAATAAAAAATCAATAATCTCCTTAAAAACAGCAAAACAAAAAGCATCCACAAGAATAACGAGAAACATCAAATATACTGCACATCTTATTAATAGTCTTCGTTTGAAATCAAATAGAATTGTCGATATTATCAGCTTGCGAAACTATAAATTTAGTTGAATTTGAAACAAATTAGTAAACTTGATAAGAGGTATCTTGACGCGTATGCGCTGTAAACACTTATACAGCAGACACTTAATCCGGTTTACTCTTAGGTGGCTGGCAATTATTAAGTTATTAGAGGGGAGTCTTTGGGGGCTGAGGAAGATATGAATGTTAAGAAAGATGACAATAAAGCAAAGAGCACAACAAATACAAATACAAATATAAATAAGTGACAGAAATATGATCACAAAAAACAAAAAGAATAAAAATACAAAATCCTATCTCTTTACAAAACCTACAAAATAGTCCACTACCTTTAAATCGCCCTCAAAATAAAAGTCCACAAACTCGAACTAAAATGGCTCCTAAATCATCATTACCAACTAATACTAACCGAATGCTTATCCTACAAAATTGATGAAATGAAATCCCTTTTCGGAGAGCACAAGTCCTTAAAGGCACAAATCATCATTCACGGAGAATCATTGCTATATGAGAACCAGTACAATGATGAGAAATGGGAGAAGTTTATGCGTGAGCTGCAAGGGCAGGGGCAACGCCATAAGAAACAAATTAATATCAAGATTAAGAGATAAAGATAAAGATCGAGGATTGCTGAATAGTTTATGAAAACTCGCAGTCAATGTATCACAGATAAGGAAAAACTTAAGATCAGTCCAAATAGGAGCTGGAAGGGTAAATACAAAGAAGGGGAAAATTGAAGGAAGTGAAGAGTATAAGAAATGTGAGGAAGGCCCAAAATGCTCGGAATGCAATCAATATGGCTAGCCTCACAAAAATAAATAGTAATATCTTTACAAACAACGGATCAACTAATACATTCCCAAAACAAGTACGAGCAAACAAACCAAAATAAACACCCTAACAAAATACTGCCTGCAACGATGGCTCTAACAATAGACTAATAAACACAGGATGCAGACTAAGGAGCATTGCCACTAAATTCCACAAAAGTAATAAAAAATATAGCATGAATTCATTCTCGACGAATATATAAGAAAATTCATTCAAGATCATGCCATAGATGTTGAGGAAATTATAGAATAGTAACTATTCCAGTTTATTTGCTACTAAAGCAAAGAAATCGAATAGATATAGATTGAAGCCATTTAAAACTTAGTGTTCAGGATCGGTTGATTTTTCGCTGTAGAAATATCAGCAATTACCATAGTAAGAGTCAAATCAATTGAAAGAATAAAAACATCACTAAAAGCAAAAGAAACTAAAAAACAAGCTATAAAAATATCAGCATAGCTTTCCATTGATAAACTCATACTGAATCTATCTTTTTTATTTGTCAGTATTCCTCTTAATTACGCCTGAACTTAAAATTAGCAATATAATCTCATTATTTACATGAAAAGAGGATTTCTTACAGTTATATATCTATCATTTTGTGTTCTATTGCATTATTTAAGGTTTTTATATTAGACTTTGTTGCTGCTAGTCAAACTGCCTATATAAATTAATTTAAATTTTGAAAATGCAAATACATATAATTTTACCAAGATGAACAGTTCAAATGTGAAATAATCCTATATGCGCACATCATACGTTTACAACAACAACAACAATGTCAATCGTTCATTCATTTCGACGGCCTTAATGTCAGATTCCTTGGCTTATGGAGACGATCTGAGAAAGTATCTTTATGAATATATTTAGATCGCGAATCCAGAATCTTCCTAATTATAAGAAAACTAACCTCGGCGACAATATACAGTTTATTGTTGTCTTTCAGACTATAGAAATTGAAAGGCTTTCGAATGAGATCGAAGTGTTGAGGATGAAATTGAAAGAAGGGGAAAGACAGATCTTCAATGCCCAGAACTACGAAGTGCAAATCAGAGAGTTGACCTAGAAATGTTTTAACTTAGAAGGGCTACGTGAAGAGTACTGCGATTAAATATAAAAATTAACAAAAATATGCGATACTCTTTACCATGAGAACTAAGCATTGAAGAGCAAGCTTAACGAAATGGACTACTCAATTAAACAAAAATTCGAACTCTAAAAGCAAAAGAATATGGATCTTACTCAGGAGATCGAAAAGTGGAAAGCTAGATATCAAGGCGCCTAAAAAAGTAAAATCAAAGAGCTGGAAGATTTACGAAACTTAATGGAATGCCAAAGGAAATCAATGATCGATCGAGAAATCCGTGAAATTACTATAAGATTTCAAAATGAGAGATCGAGTCTTGAGAATTAGATCCGTAAGAACAGGGAAATGCTCGAAAACAGAAATCGATAAATTGAATAGTATCGTCAGAAATGCCAGAAATACGAAATATCGATAATGTAACTAAAGAACTACTAAAACCTAATCAACGACCATGAAAATAAAATAGTCCTCCTCAACCAAGAACTACTTCGCCTCAACGATATCCTCAACCGTAAAGAAGATGAACTCCAAAGATACAAATAAAAATAATTCAAATTAAAGTAACAACTAAAATAACAACAATAATGGTAACACTAATCTATAACATTACGCAAAAATCTAGAAAATCGCAACAAATAAATATAAGAACTTCGTGTAAAACTCATGAGACTTGAATAATAGATAAATAAATCACGCTAGATTATCCATTATAACCAGTAACTAACAAATAAACTGCAAGTGAGTGGCAAATAAATTGAGAGATTGAATAAAGTTCTGAGAGTTAAGTTGGATTAAATTGACGAATGGAAGAATAAAGTGCAAAATAGAGATATGGAAATTGGGAAGTTTAGGAATTTGGAGCACTAGGTTGCCAATTATTAGAATAAGATTGGAATGATATCTGCTGAGAATGATCGGATTAATAATATACTGAAGTCTAGATTGACTTAAATTTAGGAATGGAAAACCAAATATAACAAACTCGAAACAGCAAACCAAAACTTCAACAACATCCAATTCTAAAAGAAATCCTTATAATAAAAGCTGACCCTCCAAATCCGTAATTACGAAGATCTCCAAACAAACCTTCGCAAATACGAAAAATAACTTTCCTCCCTAAAAACAATATAATCGCAATCAAAAGAACTCCAACGCCAAAACTAAATAATGACAAAATAAATCTCACGTCTTAACAACATCATAAAAAACTATTCAAACTAACTCGACGACTATCGCACAAAACAAATAAAAATATAAAGCAAACTAACATAATACAAAAATACATAATCATAAATAAAAGAACTTAGCAATAAAATTAACTTATTAACACAATAGAAATAAAGATTGAATAACCTCATTCGGACTAAGAATTAAGATATACAAAATTTGGAAAATTAGAAAGTTTAATTGCATTCTAAGATTAATCATTATAGGAATTATGAGAGTAAGATATCCTAAAGTTAAGGTATTGCGCAGAAACAGAAATAATAAATTAATCGATTGAGAATAGAACTTGATGGATATCAGAATAAGTTTAATGTCAATTAAAATAAAAGTCGGGAGTTATAGCATCATCTGTTCTTGAATAATAATGAGAAGGAGAAGTTGAGTTCCTTGCTAAAAACCAGGAATAGTGAGTATGATGACCTACGTGGGAAGTATGCAAGATTGGAAGGAGATCATCGTCGACTCTCCTAATTGGAGAACATATTACAAGAGCAAAATGTATCAATTCCAATATATTTAGAATCAAATCAACAGATATTTGTAGGATAACTAACAAATGCAGAGAAGTCTCTCATAAGCTCATCAGGAACTAGAAAGAGAGAAGAAAGTATCAAATTAGTTTGCCTATAAAATAATTGTGTTGAGTTGCTAGTTGGAGAGAGTTGCTGGAAGCGGTGAAGGAAATAAATCAGGTATCAACTCAAGATAGTATCAATAATTACAGCAAGATTACGCTAGACTTCAGAATAAGGTTGTTTCCAAGAATAACGAAATTGACATTCTAAGCAATCGAATAACTTCTCTTGAAACAAAGTAACTGAGTTGATTATTGGTTATAGGGTTAACTAGCTGATCAGGTAATTCAATCAGCTTCTGATTTAAGTGCAAAAAAGTGATCAAGAAACTCTGATCCTAGTGAAGAAGATCGAAGAGTATCAAGATTACGCTAAGAGAATACATATTCTTGGAGCTGAAATCGACAGATTACAAGCCTAAAATAAAGCATATGATGAAGATGCGAGAAGAATCAGGCTTAAGTTTGCAAATGGACTTACTGAAGAGAAGAAACAAGAAGATTTCAATTTTGTCATTGTGCTCATGGCTCTCGAAATTGAGAACCTAAGGTCGAAGTTGGATCAGAGATAAATTAATATTGATGAAATGAGGAAATCGATCTTGGATCCAGTAAGAAGAATATGATGTGATAATCAATAGTTAAATGCATACAAATATACACACATACACATGCACATATATATTCATATTACGCAATTTATATTAATGATAAGGTTGTTTGAATAACTGGATATTTGTCTTCGGCTAAGGAATCACATATATATCGAAGTATCGAGCTCTTTTGGCAGATCGTCAATCTTTATCTTGAATCCACTTTGAACTTCCATCAAAACTTTCTTGTCAGTTGGATTCTCACCATTGTCCTACTCGTCAGGTTTCACAAAGTTTATTGCGAGACCCTTTGTGCCGAACCTACCAGCTCTGCCGACTCGATGCAGATATGAATCACGATCAGTTGGGAAATCTGAATAATCAACAAAATACCATAGTTTATAACCAAGTTAACTCTCTCAATATCAATGCCTCGTCCAAAAAGATCGGTAGCGACCAACAAACGCGATCCATTCGATTTGAAAAGGTCATAGTTTTTAATTCTCTCTTCTTGTTTCAGGTTCGAGTGAATGCAAATAGGGTTAAAGAGCTTTTGCTTCAATAAGTCAGTAAGTTTTTTAGCACGATCAACACGATTCACAAAAATGATTGTTTGGTTAAAGGCCAGATTGTCCAACAGATGGGTCAGTTTTTAGAATTTTTTGTTTTATTGAATGTAAATGAAAAACTGAGCCAATCCGTGCAGAATTAGTTTTCCTTCGTCGATGAAGATGTCGACTTCGTTTTGGAGATACTTTTTGCAGTCAGCCTTCATTTCTTCAGGCATTGTGGCGCTGAACATAAGAACTTGCTTTTCATGTGGGGTTTTGATAAAAATATCTTGGATGTCTGCTCGCATTCTGGGGCTGCCGATGACTTTGTCACATTCGTCGATCACGAAGAATTTGCACTGAGTTATAGAGGAGGTCGTACATTTTCGAAGCGAATTAGTTTGCGCTTCGCAAGCTCTGAAAGTCTCCCTGGGGTAGCAATGATGATGTGTGGAGTTTTCTTTTAATCTTTCAACTCTCTTTCATTATCCTCTAATGGCAAGCCTCCAAAATAGCATCCAAATCTGATTTCTGGTTCTTTGAAGTATCTTCCGAGTCTCTTGAAATCCTTGAAAATTTGATGAGCTAGTTCGCGAGTGTGGCAAGTGACAATGCAAGAATGAGGATCATATTCTCCATTTTTGCCTGCCACCATTTGATTGAGGATAGAGATGACAAAAACAGCTGTTTTACCCATGCCGGATTTGGCTTGACACAGAATATCTTGCCCTTGAAGGGCATGGGGGATGGCATTGACTTGAACTTCACTAGGATGCTCAAACCCGCACTCTCTGATGCCCCTCTTGAGTTACTCCCTCAGGAAGAGTTAATTCCAACCAGTCAGGTTAGCCCCAAATTCTCCCTTCCCATCTCCCTTCTTCTGCCTAATCTTTATTTCTTCGCTTTGATCGTCATAATCAGGGATATCCATGAACTCTTATAATTTAAATATTACTAAAATCGCTATTATTCAAATACAGCTTTATCATTCATATCATTCAGCACTGCATTCAGTAATCTATATATATTTTAATCTTACAATATTAATACAGATAAGAAATAATAATATAGTATGCGCGAAACTTATTATTGCTGAGTCTAAAATTTCGAAAAAATAATATAATCATCTTTTTGTTATTTTTTGTTTCAGCTTTGCGTTTTCAGCTGTAAGCTGATTTATCGTTATTTGATATTACTTTTTTAGTTCCTCTTCCGATAGATCATACTTTTCGAGCATTTAAATTGTTTTGCGTTTAATTTATTTCTTATCTTTTTCAGCTTCTTTGAGTTTATCCTCCAACTCTTTCATCCTTCCGTTTTTATTTTCAATTTAATTGCTCACCTTATTATCAAAATTCCTTTTAAGTTTCGATATTTATTCTTACAAACATTCCTTTTACTTTTGGAGTATTGATATTTTAGATTTGAATTGAGTCTTCTCGTTCGCAGTTTCTCTCACAGAGGCCCTTTATCGATCAATCTGCCTACTCAGATCTCTATTTTAATTTTCCAAATTCCTAATTAGCTCATCTTTATGCTAAACATCTTATCTATAGGTCCGCTCTTTCTGATTGAGCAGCCGATTGATATTTTAATTGTTTTACTCAAGTTATTTCAGTCTGCTGACAATCTAATTGCCTGAGTTGTTGCGGATAGTTCTGATATGCTTTTAATTTTATTATTTATGGAGAGCAGCCTATCGACGTAGTTTTTAGTTTTGATGTTTTAGGGATTGTTAATTTTGGTGGCTTAGAGATTGGAAGTCTTCGCGTTATTATTAGAGAAATTTTATCTTTTCGTTTTGGCTAAGGATTATTTTTTAGTAGTTTGTTTTGAAGGATTCGAATTATTATCTGTTCTTTTGTTTAAGACTTTATATGAGTTTATGCAATTGCTTTTCCTTTAATTACGCCTTCTCCTTACTCAAAATAGCCTAATCCAACTGCTCTTTGCATTGTTAAATAGTCTCCTTATTAATAACTTACTTTCGATTAAAATTCGCCATTTTATTCTCATAAGCCTAACACATTTTTAAAGTTTGTTCGAAATCTGCCTTTATCTTTTATAACTCTCTCTTCCCAGCCCGACCGTCATCTCTCAAAGTCTGCACTTATTTCTATAAAACAATGTTGCGATTAAAGAGCTACCTTTATCTCTTTTCAGCAGACTACGATTATATTTTAATGTTTTCCAGTTGACTGGTCACTTGCTCGATCTCCTCACGATTGTTCTTTCTGAATGTTTGGTATTAATTTCTAAGTATTTTGTATTATCCTTCGAGTTTTGTCACTTTTGTTTCGAGTTGTTCACGAGCTGACTCTAGCTAGATATTGTCCTATGTGGTTTATCCAAGCTTCTTCTAGAGAATTTGTTTGATTTTGATAAGATCATCCAATTGTACTAATGCATCACGGAGCTAATTAGTCTGTTTTTTATAATTATTAAAATGCTCAGATGAATGCCCTTTCAATTGCTTCACTTAATCTTACAGTTTCGCGATGTCAATTTGAGCATCTCTGTAATGTCGGTTTAGGTACTAGTTTTATTCACGCACACTCTCTAACAAATCAACTTCAGTTTATCTTTGCAGTTTTGCTATACTGATAACCATAATCTATACCATATGCAGCAATTAGGTTCTCCTCAGGGAATCCTTTCGAGTATATCTGCAAAATCTGCTTGCATTTCTCCTGCATTTCAATCAACAAGAATTAATTATCATTGATCAGATTTTCAGATTTCTTTTCAGAGTCCTCCAAAGCACTATACAAATGCGCAATCTATACAAAACATAATGAAGGAAATGTACAAGCTTCTTTTGTTTGGTATTATTCTCATCATAGGCAATAAGCAAGGAATCAAGATATTCTAACTGTTTGGTTTCAAAATGAAAAGCCACTGATATTTAATTGACTTGTTCAAGTTCGTGCAAGAGTGTTTCAGGGTTGAGGCCTAGTTTCGATTGCAATTTAAATAGCTATTAGCCGAGCCTTGAGTCTATTGTATTAGAGTATTGTTGTACTTATTTGGTTGAGGATGGTTATTTCATAGTTCTTTTGTTTTATTATCTCGAGGAGTTATTTTTAGTTTTGATGTTTTTCGATGCGGTCTTCGGCACGGAAATTCGGTAAGTTTATTACGGTTTATTTTTAGCCTAAGGATATTTGGAGGGAGGAGTACCTCGGAAAGGAGTGTTCATTGGATGGATTATTTTCTAATTAACAACGATTTAAATTATAACTATTATACAGTATTATATAGTTTCTGCAGCTACTTTGTGGGTTTTACGGGGTTGGGGTTGGGGTTGGGGTTGGGGTTGGGGTTGGGGTTGGGGTTGGGGTTGGGGTTGGGA
>NW_028282538.1:0-34498 GCF_059751285.1 Brachycentrus maculatus
TCCCAACCCCAACCCCAACCCCAACCCCAACCCCAACCCCAACCCCAACCCCAACCCCAACCCCAACCCCAACCCCAACCCCAACCCCAAAATTGAACATAATTTAATAAAACTGAGTTTATTGAGAATTAAATTTATCAAAAATTGTATTAAATAATTTATATAAAATGGCATTAAATAATTAAATATGATTACATCTAATACATAATAATAAACATGGATCCAAAAATGTCATCCAATCTCAACAACAATACCATCGATCATCTCGAAACAATTAAAAAACAACGCAAACTGATCGAATTGCTGCATAAGAAGATCCAAACTCTGACCGAGAGTCTCACAATGTTGGAGGAACAAATTGGCTATTATGAGAGGAGCGTAATCAAGATGGCGACTAGTTACGAGAGTGATCTCTAAAAGAAAGCGTTAATCTAGAATAAATAGCCAATGGATGTATTGGGGGAGCTGATGAGGGAGATTGGGAAGAATTGTCAAAATGCTAAAGCTGCTCATCCCATTATTACTGCTGCCTATAATGTGAATAATGAAAATGCTGGAAATACTTCGAGCAACACTACGAACACTACGAACAATACGAACAATACTAACACTACAAACACCAATAACACTACGAACACCAATAACACAAACCCCCATCGTCAATACAAATAGAAAATAGTGAAATACAAAGAGAATGACAATATCCACACCTAAAACCCGAATAGTGATCAGATAATCCGAGTGTAGATCACAAAATAAGTGTAGAAGCCAATATTCATTGAAAAAATAGTATAGGTACCAATCTTCGTTGAAAGAATAATTGAGAAACCATGCACTCGTTGCCAAAATATTATCGATCGAAGCTGATATCTAATATTATATTTATATCTCATAAAGTTAGTTAGTTTTAGTTAATACATCTGAAGAGCATTATACCATTTAAATAGACTAACTACCGACTAAATATAGAGTATTGACAACAACAATTTAGAATAGATTATATAAATATTAATAGGAATCATCACATTGCTGAACATAAAAATCACTTATTATTGCCCCACGAACCCGCCCGATAACTATACAACCGATTAACCTCAACATTACCCTTAGTCGTTACCCGCCTCTAATTCACATGACCATAACTTGATAGATTCCAACATCCATTACTATTATAATTAGTGCTGATATTGCCACTATTGATAAGATTGGCATTAACATCGATAGTAGTATTATACTTGTTCGATTCAGATGGCATCCGATAATGTTATTGATGATGATGATATTTGTTATCGTTTTCGGAGTACATTACACTAGAAGATGGTCTTGATGGCTATGTTTGGATGTTCATGTGTGAGTTGTTTGTATTAGTGTTGCGAGTGTTTGTTGATCTGTAGGGATGGCTGTTGTTTGGGATTGTGGCTCTGTTACTGTTCAGGTAGTTTGTTGTTGATGTGGCTGTTTGGGGTTGGGGGTTCAGGTTGGGGTTGTATGCTGTATTATTGGGGATATGGGGATGATGAGTTGGATTGGTAGTTGCGGGATTGAAGTAGTTACTGATATTAGTGCTTGGGATTCTATCTTTACGTATGAGGCCTTCATCTCCCAAGTTTTCAGCTATAGGTACTTACTTATTCCCGACATAAGAGAACGATACTTTGGGCAGTGGCATCTATTGTTGCATATCTGCACATTTCAGAGCATTAGTCTGACTATTCTGCTCGATGCTGCTCTTATTATTGACCTAATAATGATGAAGACCTTTATTTGTTGTTGAGCTGACCTTACTATGACTCGTGTTGTATTTATTGGCCTTATTAATAAGCAATTAGTTCTGATGACTGTTATTGTTATTATTATTGTTATTTTTATTGCTGCGGCCGCTATGGTTGATACTAGGTGTCGGGTGTGAAGATCGTAGGCCATCATCGGAATTAATGAGTGCGTTAATGATGATTTTGTTTTTGTTTTTGGATTAGGAGGATATTTCGGGAGGTGAAGAGATATATTAACAGTCGCTATCGAAGTCTTATGGGCTTAATTGGGGAATATTGTTGGTTGGCTTTTTATGTAGTAGAAACTAGGGTATTTTTTTGGTGTTGTAGCCTTTGTTTACGATAGAGCTGCTGCTCATCTGTTTATTATTGCTATTGTTGTTGTTTTTGATGTTGTTGTTGTTACTCGTGTTGTTACTAGCATTGTTACGAGCATTGTTACTAGCCAGATTATTATTAGCCATATTGTTACTAGTATTAACATTATTGCTATCATTCTCCGACTCTTAAGTTTTGATTGGGAGATTGGCTCGGGAAGTCGAACTGGATTCATAGTTAACACGCAGAGATTTCCATGAATCCGTGTTCACATTGTTGGATGAGTCTATTTGAAGTATATTCGAACTGATCTCATAGTTGTTGCCTTTCTGACGGATCTTTTGAGAAGCATTAAGGCTGGCTTTAATTACATCAATATTATTCCTACCGCTGCTGTTATAATCGATGCTAGAATTATTGAGAGCGTCAGTTTTTCTGATCAGCCCTTTATTGATGTTCAAAACCGATATTTTTTATGGAGTCTTAGTATAAGCAATGCCCAATTTATGGCATTTCATCCCATTTTTAGAATATTTAGTATGGTTTATGTTTTTGATGTCCTATTTAATTCTATCATGTTCATCATTTTCATGGGTATTATTAATGGCATTTTTGGTGTTTATTAGTTTCTTTTTGAAGTTGGGCTCTAAGACGAGTCCAAAAACATTACTACTGATATTATTTCTTTGCGATTTTATTTAAGTGCATGCACAGGAATTTGAATTGGAAGCGATCGAAGAGTGGACTTATTCATTACTGTTTTTGGAATTGTTTGAATCTCTTTGTTTGTTGTGGTTGTGTGTGTGTTTATTGTGATTGTGGTTGTGATTGTGATTATTGTGGTATTAAAGGGAATGGTTGGCATACTATTTTAACTTATTGGCTATTTTATCCCCATTCTGTTTATTATACTTATAGTGATATGACTAAGCCTCCGGGGAAGAGGGCATAGGACTCTAAATAGCTGACAGATTCTTCCTCCTAAAATTCTCATCTTCGAAGTAGATACTAAAATTGCCATCCTGAGCATGATTACTCTCAACATCCGTATTGAAACCGCCCCGAATGTCAATTTTCTTACCATTTTTAGCAGTACTGGCATTCTTAGTTTCAGCATTACCAAAATTAAACATATCTTCAGGCTCCCCCGAGAAACTGTCCCGATAACTGTAGTAGTTATGGGACTTGGACACGTTTTAACTCATCTTCCTCTATTTGCTCATACGGCGGCTGCTAGCGCTATTATCGCTTTGATCGTTTGGCTCATTTGCTATTTTATGGATTTTTCGTTAGGGTTTCTTTTATTATTATTCGTATTATTATTAGTTTATTGCCATTTTTTTTGATTGTTCGATTTTTGCTTAGAGTTCTAAGATGGATAATATAGAGAGTACATTTTTTTATGTCATGGAGCGACTATTTCCGGCGTTTGCTATTACTATGCATGTTACTGTTCATATTCATACTGCCATAACTGCTTTCATAGTTGTTGCCGCCTATATCAATATAATCAGCTGCATTATCTTTGGCATATTTATGACTATCTCTGACATTACTCGAATTTCTCCTACCAAAATGCGTCTCCTAATCATCGATTTCAGCAAAGAAAGGAGTCGGTGTGCTAATCATCGTTTATTTTTTATCATCCAGGAAATCGATATCACCCTCCTCAAAACAGAACTAGACCGATTTCTTTGATTTATCCTACTTGCCAGACTTCCGTCTATTATTGCCATTGTCATTACTATTACTATTACTATTGCTCTTGCTCTTAATATCGATATTAATATCGAACATATCACTTTAATTCTTGTTCAAGGTGTTCGATGGCTATGGCGATCGATACAACCCATAAGCAATGTTATCATCATCACACACATACACGTATAAATTCTCCTCAAACAGAATGAATAGTCCTTTCCGATATTGGTAGGTAATATCGAAATAGTCAAATAGGGAAGTGATCACAACAAAGGCATCGACCTTATTATTGTAATCCAAATGTTTATTGCTCTCCTATTGTTGCTAATGCTCGATGTTTGCGAGAACAACCCGAAAGAACAGACTGAATATATCGAGAACAATCTTATATTTGTCCAGGATGCTCTAGATTGGGGTTGCTCCTATACTGTATTACATTATCTGAAAGAACTAGACGAGCAGTTTCTTCATTGTTCGAGTCTTCATTGTTTTTAGTTTGTGGTTGTTGGTTTATAATGGGCTATTCTTTATATTTGTCAGTTCCAACTATGGGGAGTATAGAGTGCATTTCAGATGTTCTAATAAGTCATGTCGGCCAACTTTCGGCATTCCGCTGCTTCTGAGTTATTATTGCTATTCTTCCTACTGTCTAAACGAGTTATCCATAAAGAAGACACGCATAAAGATAGCAGTAAGCACATGAAATACAGTATTATTATGCCTAATGCTAATTTATAGACATTCCTTGATATTGAATTATGAGGAGAGATGGCGATAAGTTTGTCTGTCTACAGTTTCCCTAAAATTGCTAGGCTATTACTCTTAGTTATCAAGATTCAGTGGAGTATAGTAACTCGAGAGACAGTGCTGTTCTTCATCTTACTAGTTGCTATTAAGAAGTAAGAGTTCATGCTCGACTAGTTGTTAGTGTTCAAGAAGTTCCCAACCCCAACCCCAACCCCAACCCCAACCCCAACCCCAACCCCAACCCCAACCCCAACCCCAACCCCAACCCCAACCCCAACCCCAACCCCAACCCCCAATGTAGAAGTATGGGGGTGTTAATCTATTATATAGTGTGTTATATATGGTATAGGTAATCAATAAAATTTAATGATGGAAATAGTTATGAATTTGGGGATAATTTAGGTTATGAGGGTGATTTATGGAGATTTTGTATTAGTTTTTGAGATTGTTTGTTATTGTTGGTTTCTGTTGTTGTTTTTGTTGAGTTAAGGGGGCTAATTTATATTTATGAGCTCATTTATATATGTATTATGTATGTATGTATTATATATGTATTATGTATGTATTGCTTATTATTAATTCATTATTGATATTATTATGCATCACTTAGGATTAAAAGGAGTTATTAAATACATACAGATAAAATTAAAGAAATTCCATTCTCATAAATACATCACTATATAATTCCGCACTTATATAATATAATTGTAATCAAACAAAGTGTATTATCAATAATAGAATGAAAGTAGTCAACAGACTAACAATAGACCTCTTTCATTTTAATTTAATTATTTTATCATGTATAGGCAATAGATGTTATGAAATTCATAGATAATATTAAATATATAAAAGGAATAAATTTTATATTAAAGTATTGGGTTCTATTTATGGGAATTTATGGAGATTATTGGGCAAGAATTGCAGTTCAGGAATAAGCAAGAGCCAAATATATGGTTATTGGAATTGATGGTGGCTGTTACTTATTATTGGAGTCGATTTGATACCTATGGATAAATTCAAAATCTTTATTAACAAACACAGGACAGGCATACAAAATGGCAGAGTCTTCATATAGCAATTATTATTAAATATTGTATTTTGTGACATTTCTAGGATGCAGTTTAACAGCAATTGAGAGTAATTCCTTTGAATTATAAATTTATCGAACTTTTAAGGTTTAAATAGTTCTATTTTGATGCATAAAATATTAATAATTTTCGATGAATATAATTCTTCTCTTCTTCACGGTAATCTGTGCTATTCAGTGCAATTATAATATAAGGCAAGAATAGCTTAAATTTTCGGAATTGGCAAACCCATAAAGCTCACTATTCAGACTTAGAAATTATTCCAGAAGAAATGCATAAATTCATAGTTTCATGGAAGCCCAAAGAGAGAAATAAGCTTATTAGAAAAGTAGTGTTCATAAATAAACTGGATTTTCACAACTATTAGCTCTAAGAAGTCAACGAAGAAGATTGTAAACACAACTTTACATTGAACCGCCTGCACCACCTCCATCAACTAATACAACTACACCAACTAACACAACGAACACAACAAACACAACTACACCATCGAACACAACAATGAATAACACAACCAATGGCACTACGACGAATGGCACAACGAATGGCACAACGAATGGCACAACGAATGGCACAACGAATGGCACAACGAATGGCACAACGAATGGCACAACGAATGGCACAACGAATGGCACAACGAATGGCACAACAACGAATAACACAACAGCGAATAGCACAACCAATAGCACAACAGTGAATAGCACAGCGAATAGCACAGCGAATAGCACAGTGAATAGCACAGCGAATAGCACAGCGAATAGCACAGCGAATAGCACAGCGAATAGCACAGCGAATAAAACTATAACTAATAACACAACTGCATAATAACCAGCCAAAATTCCCTCAAACGATAGTTTGATCTCAGGTATTTTATCCAAGCAATAATCTATCTCATCGATGAAATTGGCTATAAGTCAAGAATTGTAAACATTTCTCGCAACCAGTATGGCTTTACCTATCAACCAGCTTCCTTCTTTCAAATACTTGGCCTTCTTTGCTGATGATATGTGGCTGCATTATTATGCAAAAAGATCATATCAAATGACTATGAACGATGTTTTCAAAATAGTAGTCACAATAGAAAATGTAAAGTTTAAAGTAGTTGAAAACTTCATCAACATCACATTCCTCAAGACTCTGCCTTTTTCAAATTATACACTCTTCACTCCACAAAACTTTCTCAAAATTTAGGAAAATTCTCAAATTTTAATAGAAGCAGCATTACCCTATTTTGTTTATGCAATTCCCCAAACTATCATTACCTGTGTTGCACTCTTTCTGCTCTTTAAGCTCTTATTCAATTACAGAATCAGCATCTTTTTAAGGAGATATTCGTTTCTGAGATGTGCAATCCTGCAAATATTGTTTGAAGGGAATTTGACATATTTCTTCTATGTCTGCTTTGACCATATCACAATGAGCTTTAGCTTCATATTCTTGGATAAGATTTCGATTATGTTTACGGTGTTATTTTTCTTTCTGATATTTAGCTTCACAATATCCTACTATCTGCTGATCAGTGTACATCTCTAGAAAAAGGCATGCTACTTCATCTACTGTTTGTATAGATGCTATCCTAGTTATACTTACTTGGCAGTGAAGAATCTCCTCAAAGGCTTTTTATCTGGTGCCATTCACTTCTTCCTCTATAACAATTATGAGATACAAATCTTATTGCTTTGTTGTGTGGAGATTCTGCTAATCACATTCACAATCGCATTTCAACGACGCTACAAAATATTCATTAAGAACTCAATGTTCGCTTTGTCTGTAACGTATCATTTCTTGTTTGTTTTGCTCAATTTGTCGCTATGCCTGGAATATAGCCTTGATAATGCGAGTCTGAATGAAGAGATAATCCTGAAATCCCAAAATATCATTATTTATTTGTTGATCCTCAACAATGTGGTCTTTATGATTGCTGATTTTATCCCTAAGAGCTATTGTCTCACTAATATTCCGATCCTGGAACAAATATCAGTAAAACCCTAATCTACCAAATCCATCAAAATTAATAATACAGAATTCCCGAAAAATGAAAAGCTCAATAACAATGGAATATACAGCAACTGTAAAATAGAAAAGGCTATCCAATAAATAGAGTAAACTCCATCTCCAAAGAAAGACAACAAGAAAATCAAATCAAATATAGTTATATATTCCATAGAGGACAATGAAGGCTATTAACCTGTCAAAGAAATTAAGAAATAATGCAAAAAATAATGTAAAAAATAATGTAAAAAATAATGTAAAAAATAATTAAAAAAATAATCAAAAAAATAAAATCAAAAATAAATAAATAAATAAATCAAATAGCTCAAAAAATAAATTAAAAAATTAAAGCGAAAGGAAAATGAAATATTAAACAATGAGACATAAGCCAGTAATAAAATTCGCGCATAAAAAAATTCGTAAGTAAGAAAAATTTCAGACTAAAAGCCAAAAATAAAACAGCAAAAGTATCATCCCAAAACAATAAATGGATTGATTGACTGACTGATTTGTATTTCGCCTCTTTTTTACTATAACCCTATAAAAATCAGAATATGCTTATAATTAACACAATAATGAAAAAAGAAGAAATGGCTTGTTCATTAAGATCATATCTATTTTATATGTTGAGTCTTTAATCCTGCTACTACTATGCTGCCATTTTTTAATTCCGAGTTTTAATAGTATGCTTGCATGCTACTTACCAAACGAAAATCAATACATGCCTGCAAAAAAGCATGCCCTTATTCCAATCCTTCTCACAGCATATAAACAATTGAAGCAATATTATTCACAAGTGTATGATATCTGCCATAAATAAGAATTATAATGAGAATATCATTGCTCTAAACCACTAGATTTTAGACTAATGAAGGATGGCATGCATGATCATAAAAAAACTAGAGGAAGAGAACATGCACACATTGAGTCTTAAAGTATGATAAGAAACATAAAGATGAGAAAGAAGCGTGGAGGAATAGTAGCTCAGTGGTAGAGCGTGGGATTGCAGGTCCTAAGGTCACCGGTTCAATTCCGGTCTGTTCCTTTTTGTGATATTTAATAATAGACTGTAATGCCCTATATTCCGAAATGTCTCTTTCTCAATGCTGCTTGATAATATTCCAATAGTTAATTAAAACTCAGCTAGGTAAAGCATAGCTGTGAATCATAATACCAAACCCTGAATATTTATGATTGTCAGATGCTCCTCATTTATCAAAAGATGCGATTAAAGCAGAAAATCTAAGTATAATTCATGACAGCCATGATATGCTGTGACTAAAAAGCTCAAAAATTTGTTGCTGTTATGAGATAAATGGCAATTTTAGATCCTGCTAAATATTAATTTTTCTTTTCCTGCTTTAGTTCAGTATTGATTGAATTGCTTTAAGGTACTTATCATTATTTTTCGCTTGAACATTCATTTATATCATTCACTTTTCCGAATTAAATAACTCATCCCCTCCCAGTAACTGAATCTCTCATCATTTTTGGTGCCATCCACGAAATGACCATCATACTTGCTTCTTTTTTCTCATTACTATTTGTCGATACGTTGACAAATCACTCATTCATATATTCTCCTTTCTACTGAGACATAAAGCATCCGGTGTCTTCCATCAAGATGAACAATTTTTGCAATAATCCAATCATTCTATAATGATTGGATTAATAAGTCAATATTAAGATTCATAAAAATTATCATTGCATTGAAATGAAAGCATTATTAATATTACTTTAAATGTCATTGAAATCGAATGCTGTGATAAAAATATAATATAATAAGTTTTTAATAATTTAAGGTAAAAATTTTTTATCGAAAATATACGCATATTCGGTGTGTACAGCCTTCTGCGAGCTAATTATCCTATCTATGCTTAATGCTTATTTGAAGCAGCGCAGCCATCAATGCATTTTTCAAAGCATCAAAGCAGCCGATGTTTTCATTTTAGTAAACTTCGGTTTTATGCCAAATTTATAAGCAAACGCTCACTTCACTGAATGCGAATATTTAAGTGAAATCGTTACGAAAGTTAGTAACAGTGCGCGGAAGCTAAACCCAAATGTCAGAATTTTATTTAAATCGTGGTGATTTTTCAGTATGTATAATAGTTTACAACTACACATCTCAAACACACGCAGAATGCACGAAGGCTACTAAATCAAAACTATCCTCCATCAAAACAAATTCAGTACAATCATTTCCGAACCCACTAAAATCAAAGACACATATAAGCTTATAGTGCTCATCAACGAAAAATAAGCAGACTTTAAACAGTTCAGCTATGTGCTCCCTCCCGGCGACCCCTTTCGTTATATATTCGGAAGCGCGAGGATGCTCTTCGACTACATTCGAAGCGAGCAGCACTTTGTGAACCAAAATGATGGACAGATAACTTTCTTTAATAAAAAAACAGAGGAAGGAGCCATGTTAACAATGCAGCTCACAGAGGAGCCATTGGAAAGGGGCCTCTCCGACGCAGAGATCCGACAAGAGACGGCAAGAAAAGTGCAAAAGGAGTAAATGGAAGTGAGGGGACAGTCGACCCAAAATCATATGAAATTGATTGTTTCAAAATTTAAGGAAATGGGAGCAGCATAAAATTAATGAAAGATGATTCTTCCCATTGTTTGGTCGGGAGAATACCCATCGACTCAAAGTCAACCAACAAATGGAAAGCGACCAACATTCAAAGTGGATGGATCGTATTGGGGATCACCGACCATAAATATGTCGGTGAAAAATGGACATCATCAAGAAAGGAACAAATATACTACAGCGGATTGAAAGGAGTAATGTATGAGAGTGGCAACTCAGTAAAGGAGGGTCTCCCCAAAATGAAGAAAGGAGTCACATTGGAGATCCGCATAGATGTGGCAAAGAAGGAGATGCACATCATACATAACGGGCAGAGTGTGGGAGTCCACAAAAGTGAATAAATCGGAGATCGCACAATCAGTTGGGTGCCCTTTATCGTTATGGGCCACAAAGGAGACAGCGTCGAATGGGAGTGATCTGTGTCACATACATAATCATTGTTATAATCATAGAATACTTAATTATAATTGCATAATAATCATCGTATAGTAATATATATTTATACGAATGATACCCAGAAGAGCGCAAAAATAGAAGGTCAGTCAGGCTTGCTAAAATTAAATAGTCTAATGGATAGTCCAATATTTAAATAGTGATGAGACCGAGAACTCTGATTCAGAAATCATTAATAACAATCCATGCTCTACAGAGAGGATTGTTTGATAACCTATATATTTATAATCGGCAGAGTTCAAAGAAATGGTTTAATATCGGAGACAGCTGCCAGTTTCGAGCGAACAAATACATATGGCAAATGACTATGAACTGCTGATCACCGAATAAGGATACTCACTCATCGAACTATGCCATAAAACAACTCAGCCCACAGCCGCATCATCGTATCATTTCATTTTATAGGAAGCATTCAATAAGAACGAACAGAAATGGAGCAATGCGAAAGACATAAGAATACCATCAACTTTATAAATACTCATAGCGCTGAGGTAGATGGCTGATAGAGCCACTTTGCATTTGAAAGCAGATGAGTCAGTTCAATAATTTACGCTGCAAAGATAAATAAATGGATTATGGATAATAATAATGAAATAGAATTTCAAAAAATTGTATCTCCACTGTTAAGTTCGCTGAGTTAGCTGGCCATGGAAGGACATTGACATTGTCATTTGTGATGAATGTTTGCTAAAAGGACACTTCAAATTTCAACCTTGCTGATGGAGAAATTAGAAAATAAATAATCCTTATTGCTATTTGCTAGCTGATAACCCTTAGTTGCCAAGATACTAAGGAGTAGAGTAACTCGAGAGGCAGTTGTTTGGTATCTTATTAGTTGCTATTAAGAAGCGGGTTTATGTTCGACTAGTTGCTATAGTATTCGAGAAGTTTGATGAAGATTAGAACCAATCTGACGATAAGTCTGCAGCGCAAATTTTTATATATTACTCGATTTGATTACTTTGTAGTCCCCACTTTCTTATTGATGCTGTTCGAATTGGCTTAGTCTGTCGATACTCTGGATTTAAGTTAGATAAATTTGAGAGAATCTGACGAAGACCATTCCTTGTTGGTTTCGGATTCTGTATCTGGTTATTCAATTTTTTCGATCAATTTTATTCCTTTACGATGATTGGCTCTGACGCTGCTGTCTTATCTGCGGATTAGTTTTCACTCGCATTATTTAATTTTTTTCTTTCCTCTCAGCACAAATCAACACGTGTTGATGATTTTGCGCTCTCTCCCGCATTTAAGTTTAAACTGAGCGCTCCTTGCGGCTATTTTTATTTTCAGTCATTCTTATCGGGTTATATAGGCGCGTTGATAAGATAACTCATTATGCTGATGCTTTATGGCAGATTTCTGATTGCTGAATTTAGTAGTGTTGGCTTGGTCTTATGATGGTTTATTTCTGGTATAAATGCCAGCTATTTGTGGGCCTATTCGTCTACTCATGCAATTGAACGGCTTTTCGATCGGCTATCCCTATTGATATTGTGCTGAAACCATTCGCACTCAGTTTTCTGATGCTTTTTGCATTGAGAGCAGTGATCTGGACAAAATTTTTTATCGTTGTTATTAGCATTTTTAGTATTGTTATTAGTATTGTTATTAGTATTGTTATTAGTATTTTTATTGGTATTTTTATTCGTATTTTTATTCATATTTTATATTTTTATTCGTATTTTTATTCGTATTTTTATTCGTATTTTAGTATTGATATTACTAGCATTGCTGTTTTCATTCTTTGCCTAGGTAGGCTATTAGTTGAGTCGAGCACGATTATTTCGGCCGTCAGAATATAATGAAGATCAAGGCTTTGCAGAAATGAAGATTTTTCTATTGATATAGAATTGTTTGGCCTTCATGTACTACATAAAAGTGTGTCCTTTATGAAAAGCATCTGGAAGTAAAATCCTTTGAGCCTTTCGATTTTATAAACGAGCGAGCTTCCATACTATTCGAGCTTGACCATTTTGGGTGCACCGATTTATTCTGTTGCAGAATCTCGATTATTTACTATTTATGACCAATCCTTCGATCACACTCATCAATAGTTTTGAATTTCTTGTTATTGGCGTTTTAGTAGTACAACTTATCACTATGCAGGAATATCTTCTGCTATACCCTGAAGATCTTCACTCCCCCGCCAGTTAATAATCGAAAAGTTGTGATAATCACCAGAGTCGATTAGCATGGGTTTCAGCTGTTCATTTGCAGTGGCTCATCATATGTTTTTGATATTTTATTGTTTGGCAGGCGAAGTTCAAGTTCAGCAGATCTTTGTAGTTACTGCAAAAACAAGTCTCTATGCTGCATGACTCCATATGATCTGAAGGAAGAAGACTGAGTAATCGAGAATTGTTTTTATGGATTATGTGTTTTGTTCTTGAAATTAAGATGGTCAATTTCGCAGTCCTTCTCGATGAGCTGCTGGTTGGTACATTTGTTGATGGTCTACCTTATACAGTAACGCAATAAATTTTGTTTTGCCAGTTTGTCAACGCGCTTCCCCACTAAGTCTCTAAAATCATGCTTGAGGTCACGAACTCAATAATTAGAACTGGTCCTCACCGTTGCCCTAATAAGTTGGTATATATCGCGTAGTTTATCTTCTTACTTCGTCCCAAGGTTGGGTTTGAGTAATAAACTTTCGAGCCTCTAATTTAAATTTAACTTCTTTATTAGTTTATGGAGATTATATATTTTTTTAATATAATAAAAAATTATTGAGTATATTAGTAAAAAAAAGGAGATGAGGAAGAAAATAATGATCTTAGCTACAAGCCAAGCAAAGCCCAGTTAATAAAGTAGAAAATCATCAGAGAGAAGAAGTAGGACTATAAAATTGGATAAGAACATCTAGAGCATTAGATGGGATTGAGGAAAAATTATCAACACTTTCGTTGCTTGAAGATGTACGGGAAGAATAAAGTAAGGATCTGCGATGGAAGAGAAGAGCTGTGGTTTGAGGGGAGGAAAGAAACAGGCAGTTGAATGACAAGGAGTGGAGAAATTATGTTATTGCCTTTAGGAAGGTAGGAGAGCAATCTTGACTCACCAAAAGTATAAAAGCAGACGACAAGAATCTCGATAGAAGGAATAAAGGCAATAGTATTAGATAGGAGAGATCAGATTGTGAGAATTATCCAGTGGAATGTCCATAGCACCAAGCAGGCTCAATCGTCAAATACTCTGATATCTTTTGCTAAATGAGACGAGGAGAAAGATCAACTGGCAAAATTATAAAGTTTATCACTCATTGCCGGCTGAAGGAAGGAACCAAAAGGTTAACTGCTGTATTTTGTTAAAGGAAGGGATAATGGCAAATGTGATGACACAAGCTATAGACTATGTGAGTCTAATTGCTAATTGTATATTCGATGAGAAACCCAGTTTGGTTTGTTGCCTGTTTTGAAATCCAAGCCTGAGTGCCAAACATACTGAGGTTGAAGTGGAAAAGGCATTAATGTAGGACATAGGTCAGTTTATGGAATAGTTTTTGAGTGAGACCCGCATCATAATTGATGGAGACTTTAATATTCCAATAACATGTATGCAGAAAATGGCAAGTTAAGGTGAGCATTTGTATGATTTCCTGTTGGACCTTCACCAAGCTGGAATTTACTTTAAACAAAAATTAAAAATCATATGAGAGTAAAATGGAAAGTGTTTTGCGAAGTCCCAATAACCGCTGCGACTCACTCTCGATCGGGTATATGGCGATATCACTAATAAAATCAAGCGAAACCAGCGAAACCTCGGGAAAAAGAAAAGCTAAATATGTACGAGGATAAGACTAATCGAGTCCGCTTGATGCATGAAATGGCGATCTGGAGGAGAATGCCAAGCAAAATGACTAAAATTCTGAAGCTAGTGTATAACTCAAAATGCTCGGAACATAATCACTTGACGAAAACGAGTCATCTTCCGGAATACCACGGAATGAAAGTCAACTTGCATCTCATTATAAACAAATACCAAAACTCAAAACATATGAGGATACTAATTTGATGCTCGCCAATATCATACTGACATTGAGGACATAAGGCCCAATTATTCTCGCAGGTGAGGGAGGCCAAAGAATCGAATAATCTTTTTATAAATCCTGAGCGATTATCCATCTGCGAAATTTATTTCTGCAGGGATGGTCATGATTCTGTATCTTTATTTTTATCTGTATAATTGTATATATTGATGCAAGTTAGATATATTTGTATGCATTTACTAATTATTTTAAGGTGCATGCATGATCACTTTTTGGCCATTTTGTACTTCATTTCATCAATTATTTTCTTGATCTAAATGACTCTTTCTTTTTCTATTAATCTCTATTACTTGGATGAGGCGACCAGGTTGGATCTAATCGAACTTATCGCATCTTTTGATGAGCTCCGGATAATCTCTTAGATATTCGATTCATTCTGGGGCTCAACAGATCTACTAGAATTCTGGCCCTCTTCTCTAAGCTTGCACTTAGTTGGAGTTAGCTTCAGCCTTTTTTGGAGAGAATTCATGATCATCATGATTTTTTTGTCGTGTACCTTGCTCATAAAATACTCCACAAAGCTAAAATCTTGATGGTCGCTAATATACTTCTTCAGCTCGTCAACTCCTCGTTAGAATGTCTTGGATTTGGAGAGGAGGTCATTTATGTCCTTCAAAGCATCATCTTTTTGGTTGTCGGCCCCTATATTTTCAGTGTAGAGCAGTCCAATATACTGTAAGTACCTTGAAATGTAGTTGTCGGCATATTTGGACTCCTTGATCATTGCTTTGTAGCACACCCAGAGCTATTCCCCGTAGTTCTCGTTGAGCTCGTTCAATATATTTTTGATGCTCTTTATAATAGTCTGTTCAGGTCTCAGTTTTTCCTCAGGTGGGGGGTTGAAGTCTTACAGCGGGAAGTCTAAGTTAATCAAAGTAAAGTATTCGATAGCCCTCAGCAAGAATTACTTGGTCCGGAGGTCGTTAATTTATTGAGAGTAGCTGTTCACCACTCTGGACAGGCATTTGGTAATTAAGGAGACAGTCTTCTGGGAGACATTCTGCTGGGAAATATTAAAGTTCAATAGTCTCAGGAGAATATTCACCGTCTCTTGGGGACAGGCATTTTCGAGGATTCTCAGCATGACTCCATTCATAGATTTGACAAATTGCTCAGCCTTAAAGTCATAGCCTCGGGTCTGCAGATCCTGTAGGATCAGAGACTTATTCTAATCTTCGTACACGAGCTGCGTTAGCGCGAACTTCGTTCCATGATATAATAGTTCTCCCACATTCTGGATAATGTGTTTGCACTAAATCGAATGCTGGAGGAGACCGACTTGATCCAACACTTTTTCAGGGGGATAGTTTGTGCGATTATGCAGCATAAATGTCACGCTCTTTAAAATAGAGCCAAAGATCACTTTCGCATTTGTTTAAAGTTCATTTGAAATCTTTTCACTGTTCTCTATGAACAACGAATAGAAGAAATTTACTGCTGTTTCATTGGGAGGGATCAGCTTTGAAAGGTTCTTCCCTAATGGGAATGCTTGATTGGGCATAGGGCACATACTAATATCTAATTCTTCATCAGCCTAATTTATAGCTGCAGGATTTGCGACTTTTTGTTTAGCTCTTTGCTCCTGAAGGCCAACGCTATTGTTCTGTTTGATTGGGGCTTTTGAACCCAACTACTCTTTCCTTTTTTGGAAAGAAGTTTTTCTTATGCCATCTTTCTGAGCCTCAGAAGCTCTGCGATTATGGGAGTAATATTTGCGGGCGATTACTCGAACTTTTCGAGGGCTACAACTTTGTCATCTAAGTACTTTTTCCAGAACAGAATTATCGCTTTTTCGGTATTAACCACAAAGTTTTTCCCCTGCTGAAGGTATTCAAAGAATTGCTGAGCGCCTCCGAACGCTTTGAATATAGGGTCTTCGTGAAAGAGGCTGCAGACGAACCTTTTGGCTTCAAATTGCTTTTCGATTACGATTGAAATAATGAGTCTGTAGACATTTAAATCAGCGTTGCGCTTTAGGATGAGTTGGAAGTCATCTTTTGAGTGGAGAACGATTTCATAGCTTTAGGACATCGATTGGTTATGTGTTGTGAAAGAATATACGAAATTGAAAAATTGCCGATGATTTAAATAAAATAGCAACTGTCATTAAACTGTTATAATAAAATTAAACAAGTGTTTGCAGGTTAAACACATAAACACATAAATACATAAAGTCGTAATTTTGCATAGAACAAATGTAAATGTTTCTTCATTAGGATCGCTTAATAATTGACAAATCCGACAAAGTACATTTGATACCAAAATAAGGTCTGAGATTTTCGCAGCAAAGTTCTCAGAGTATATTGATTGGGCCTGAATGACTCTGAATAAAAATCTTTCCATCATTTATATAACTACGATCGGATCCTGGTTCCTTCCTCTCCATACCAGCATACCAATCTTTATTTAAAGATAACATAACATGTTAGAGATCTCCTGAGAGAAATCATCGAAAGAATAATGCAAATGAATTAGCCATTTCAATCATACTTGAATATACTTAGTAACTGCTCTAGTCCCTTCGGAAACTGCGTGTCGAGCAAGTTCTGCCGGGAGAATGAGCTTGACTGCTGATTGGACTTCACGGGATGACAGTGTCCTTCTTTTATTGAATCTTACCAACTTTGATCCCTCAGTTGCTACTCTATCGAAAGTATCATGAATGAAGGAGTTCATGATGTTCATGGCTTTCTTGGAAATGCCGATATCTGGGTGCAATTGCTTCAAGACCTTATAGATGTAGATGGAGAATGTTTCAACTCTTCTTCTTCTGACTTTCCTGTCGGTTTTAACTCTGGCTTATTTCTTGGCCATTTTGTTTTTAATTATTATATAAGTCAGAAAATCTGTCAATTTAATGTGTTTATTATTGGCCTAATTGAATATTTAATTGTGATTGGCTAAAATTATGCCACAAATATTTTCAATTAAATTGCTGCCTCCGCTGCTGCCTCCCCTGCTGCCTCCCCTGCTGCCTCCCTTGTTGCCTCTGTAGTTATTCTCCATCAATTATATTCTATTGCATGCATCATGTATATGCAATTACATAGAGTGTATATAATAATTATACATAAAGTATATACAGAAACATATAGAGCATATAAAATTATACACAATTACATATAGCATTTAATATTGGTTATTGCGAAGATCTCTGACAGATAGTCCACAATCATATAATAAAAGGGTATTTATCGCTTACATTCTGATATCTCCCTCTTAACAAAAATGCTCAACCGCATAAAATCAGTCTTCAGATCGAAACCAGTAGCCTATCAGCATTACTCAGCCTCATAGCTGAAGATCATCGCAATGAAATCCCGCATTGTACTAGAATAACATTATAAAAAATGCCTGCAGAATATAAAATAGCAGGACCATGTTCTTGCCAAGAAAGAATAGTTCCCTCAGCAGCTAGGCCTCTATAATTCTGCAGCAGATCGGCTGGAATGTGATTGATGTTGAGTGTATCAAGATATATGTAGAGCTGCTCAAGAAGATAGAAAGTCAGGCTCCTATGATCATTAAGACCAATGGAGATATTGCATTGATGCCCATTTAGCTGCAATGGCTCCAAGCCCTTCTCTGGTTTCACAAATGCAGGCAATTACAACGACTTGAGGAACTATGGAACTTCTGCTATAATTTTTTTAAGGGCACGGATGTCACGCTTGAAATCAATGTGAAGTGCGAGATCTTTCAGATTTATCCAATTACCATATTTCTTGAGCCTGAGTGTATCCCCTTTAAAAAAGCTTGAGGACTCCATTTCAAATTATATTACAACTGCTCTGAGCAATTCGGTCATTTCTGAAGTGATGGATATGAATCAACAAGATATCAAAAGATGGTGCAAAAGGGAGAGATCTGAATTCGCTCACAGATATGCCAGCAACTCGAAGAGCTCGCAAAAAGCAAGCCGATAAAAGTAATAAGCCCAGCGAAGTATAATTAGAACTCGAACTCTTCATTTATGTCGCAGAGCTTGAAAGTCCCAAACAAGTAAAGGGCGGAGCAGAAACGGAAAGAGGAGGAAAGTCAGTAGTAAATAGAAAGGAGGAAGAAACAAGAAGCATTCAAGAACTCATTCATGAAAAAAGCCACCCTTACTGACACCAACCAAAGAACACCAGCAAAACCATTTAACAAATGAGCTACAATAAATAGTCGTTGGCTATATGCACAGAATGCAATAAGCAAATTAAACTTCAAACCTCCAAGCAAAACTTTTAACTATCATTTAACAAAAGCAACATCAACAACATTGATGGCAGCAGCAATAAAAACATCGAATAGTATGATTCATATCTGCCCTTTTTGCATTTTTCCGAGTCGAACACTATAATGAACGAAAACGAGAGCGTGTTTTGTCCAAGGTGTCTGCAGGAAAAGATGCAAAGCAACCATAATAAACAGAAAGCTACAAACTACGATTTTAACAATAACCAGGATGATGTTGCAGCTCATGACAGCAGCAGATAGAGAAATAAGAATAGTGCAACATACCTGATGGCTCCTAAAATATTTCCAGCCTTTAGGATGATGGTCCCCTTCATTAAAGCTAAATACTCTATTCATTCGGCTCATAAATTCAGCTGATCTCAACGTCAAAAGATCGCAATCAGGAGTGCAATCAGGAGTGCAATGAGGAGCGCAGCCAGGAGTGCAATAAAGAGTAGCAAAAATATGAATGCAAATAAGAGGAAGGAAGCTCATATTATACTTTAGTTCACCCATAAACTTAACTTTATTGACAAGTGATGCTTTAATTCGACAGCTCATCTATGTAAGCAGATGGGTATGATGCGAATGAGGAGCCAATTCAGTAAATATTTGACGATCTTGAAGAAAGCCTAATAAAAATAAGATATTTCATAAGATATAAGCCGAAATTAATAAAAAAGCCATACATGGTTAGTATCTACGCGCAGGCTTAGTTAATGAACGAGAGAAAGTGATATTATGCAGTTTTATTTATAAAGTAAGTTTATATGAGAGTACAGCAAAGCCTAAACTTATTTGACGGCTCATCCGCCATCCATTCATTGAATTTCAGTGCTGAAAAACCATAGTCGTAGCTTGTATTGTTTCAGCTTTGTTGGTTTCGAACAATTCAGTAAATACGTGTGTTTAATCGATTTTCTGGAGACCACTAAAATAAGATAATAATTAGTCTTATATTCTCCGATGCAGCTCGAACAAATCGGCTTCAAAGTGCATCGCCTTTTCCTCACTCTGATTCCTCAGACCATTTCGAAGATTCTTTGCATGCTCCTCGTGATTTTCTTGGCTCTCAATATCTATATGAGCCTTTCGCGAGGCCATCTATCGATTTCTAGCAGTGTCTTTCTGCCTTTTATAAGGAAACTAACGTAAATACTTCACAATTGGCAAAGCAGTTCCTGACCGAAAAGGGCGTTATCAAAGGCAGTAACACTATCACTGTGCATCCTCCCTCCCCATCTCCATCGAACTCTCCGAATCAATAATAAAATGCGGATGAAGGAAGGATTAAGACGGAATAAATCAGCGGAAGCGATCGGAAATAGTAATTAATCTAATCCTTGAGAAGAGTACGATATACTAAAAACTCTCTTTTACTAATTCCATCAAAATCTTACGTATTTTTACCAGCAGTGGAGCCAGCAGCGCTTGCACCATCGAAACCGATTACTTATAAAAAACTAAACAACATCCAGCCGAGCCCTCAGTATAATAAAGTCAAATGGTGAAGATATCCGAAAAGGCATAGAAGAGCGCGTAAAGGAATAGGCGTTGTTCTTTTTTCCAGATACTCACTGTTTTTTAACTAGTCAAGACAGGATCTGCTTGACTTGCATGGGATTCATTACCATCGCATCATAATCCCTGAAATAGAGACGGTTCCTCGGTATTTATGGATGAATACAGGCTCGAATCAAATCGACGATTTCGTCTGGGAGTCGAAGAGGCATTAGCGAAGATAGGCATGCAGATCAAGCAGTAATGGCAAGCCTAGTTTAACCAGTTGGAATCACTAAAAAAAGTAAACATTCTCAGTCGACCCAAAACTAACTGAGGACAAGCTTAAATAGTAGACTTACGACTAACTGAAAATAAACCAAACGAAACATATCATCGATATCCTGACTTCTACTCTGATCTCTTTCGAAGTGTACTCCAACAACCATGAGATCAGATTCTGGCCAAACAACTAAGTGATTCCAAATCGATAGATATTCCCGAACTATATCATAAATCACGAGAGTCGAGTTCTTTGTTTAATTACAGATTTATATGTTGTCCGGCATCTTCGTGCTGATTTATTCTGTATTGACTGGCATTCTTATCAAGTATTGCTTCATCTTCTCCAAGGGCGTCTTTGAAGTTGTGATAATCTTTCTGAGATTCATCTGCAAGAATACTAAATATAAAAAGAAAATGGGATATGTCTCTCGGCATGCTGTGATGATGCTGAAGGGAAATTCAAATTCCATAGCTCTCGCATTCAAAATCAGTGGGGTAATTTTAGCTATCCCATTCTTTTACTCACTCATTATTTACTATATGATTGGGTAGATCTATAGCTCAACCCTTGAGGAATTTATCCCGCCCCATATTCACGTGCAAATATTCATGTGGGCGATCTTCTTCGGGGAGCTCTATCATTACATCTTTTGTCGAAGCAGAACAAGTCTCAAGTATTTCTATAAATTCTCATTTGGACTATCGCATATAGCGGCCTACACTCTGATGAAGTACCCTTTCTTTATGAGGACTGATATATTCAATTGCAATTTCACTGGGCAATTGCTCTTCATCATTGTTGGCATGCTTCTTGAGAAATCTATTCTAGAAGATTAGAATAATGTCAAATTCAAGCCATCCTTATCAAAGCCAAGGGCACTATTCTTTATGGGGCACGATTTGAGCTGGGACTAAGGAATTCCCCGCTGTGGACCACTTTTATAAGATGGCTTGATATAGAGTTCGCGAGCAAACAAGAAGGCTTATATTGATCGAAATTATGAACTACTATACGGAAGGGCTCATGGGTCTGCACAGAGAGGAGGAACTGCCTGAGGATGAGGTGGATTCGAGTGATTCACTCTCTGTCTAAGATAAACAAATGCGAGTGAGCAGTTGTCTCGATAGGAGCAGCTTCTGTTTGTGAGGATGACATGCAGATTGCAGATTATATTGGAAATAAAGATAGCCATAAGAAATATTAATATAACATATAGACAATGATCTGATCTCATTCAGTAACTCAAATTTCATATCAAACAAATAGTATACTAAACAAATGCATATTAAATAATTGTTTAAGGAAATTAACTTTTATTTGCTTGTACAAATCATTTTTAATCATTTAATTGTATATATTATTCACTTTGCAGTAGTCTGCGCAATTTCAAGTCTCATAGACTGTTTATGCTCATCCTTGTGCTCACTATTCTCATTATAAATCCAAATATTGGATCTACTTGCCATCATCGTCAAAGATTTACTCATCCGGCTCGCAGAAGTATACATCTTTAATTTATGTGAAATTAGTTGTCTCTTCTTTCTGTTCTTTTGGTTGGCAGAGAGGAGTCTCGCCTTCGGTTATATTGTTGATTTGGGATATAGAGTTACTTTTATCGTTCGATGTGTTAGAGCCTTGGAATTTCATAAAGAATTTCGATTTATTCTGGGAGACTGCTTCTTTCAAATACTTTCCTTCGATTCTTTCGTCGAAAATAATTTAGTATTTAGTTTCTAGAGCATACGATCACTCAAATGATTTAAATGATATCGACAGTTTGCAGGATACTGCTCAGTTGGAGGGAGCAAAGGATTTAAAGCCACTCTGAAGGTGTGCTCAATTAGCACAGGAATGAGCCTTTATAATATCGGGGAGGATTTTTTAAGGCATAGGTTCGCGTTGGCCTCGATGAGGAAGGGCTGAACTTCGAATCTATCAGGAAATCCATGCCAAATAGTTCGAAATTGTAAGATATTCGCTCGGGGTCCAAAAATATAAATGAGGCTTCAACAAGCTCACGAGTGATTTGTCGCATTTTAGGGAAGATTTATTTTTGGAAGATTTCTTGGAAGTATGACTTTGATCTAGATACCTTTGGAAATGGTGGTGTGATAGTTTGTTGCCCGGCTCGTATTTTCCATACAGCTCTGACTTTTTCTGGATGGCGTCATTCCAGGTCATCCAGAATCATATTTTTCAGAGCTGGTCAGGATGTAACCCTATTTGAACCAATAGGCCTTAATATAGCCATTCGCGCTTGTAATAAGATGTTAAACTTAAGACCATTGTACAGAAATGGCTTCAAATATTTTTGAATAATGTAGGTCTTCTCTTCCCCTTCCCCGTTATTGTGCATTTATTTTTTAGAAAATAGCCTGCTTATATCCTTCAAGGAAGCCACGCAGATGCCATTGCCTAGATTTGTGTTTTATCCCGGCTTCACGATCCATGCTGAGTCGATCTTTTTGCCTTAGTTATCCAGAAATATGCTATATGCTTCGTTCTTCTTCTCCCCCGCACGGATATGATAAGTTTTGGGAATGATTTCATAAGGGTCACTTTTTTTGATTTCCGTGTAGTACCAGTTCATAATCATAAAGAGCACCTTTTTTGAGCCGATTATAAAATTGTAAGGAATATGGTTAGTAACCAATTCGGGCTTGATGTTCTTCAGGGCACTCGGGTAGCTGTTATTATTAGTTAAGTAGAAATGTTTCTCAGCGATGATGCTCGTTTCAGTTGGGGACTATATAAATATCTTTCCATTTATATTTTCATCTTTCTACTTTTTTAGCGACTACTATTCAATGATTTCTTGAGCTTTGTGATAGACTTCTTTGTACGACTTTCATTCGTAAATTCGACCTCTTCTTCACTCCTTGATATTTAGGAGCATTGCTGTCGATGATATGCTTACTAGGTGCCCTGAGTCCACACAAAATTTTACTTTCCTTTCTCCTCTTCTGTCGCAATATATATATATAGCCAAAATCATCTTTTAATGAGCTCACTGTTGTTTCCCCTACCGATTGCCACTTTGAATTTGATTAACTTTTCCTTTTTGACTGCAATTGTATTTTCCAGGCTGCTGATTGTTGCGTTCATGGGTTTGTTTTTTCCCATTGTGTTGCTTGGCATAATCTAACCATTCAATAAAGTACTATTGCTGTTATCACTGACAGTCACAGCCTTCGGACCTGTGAGACTCAAACCCACATAGACAGCATTCGAAAAATTGACCTTAAACAAGAATAGTAAATAAGAGGTGATTTTATTTCCATAAATGTTATCAGCTGAGGGTTCTTGCAGCAAAAATGCCATGCTATCTTTTTTTAGTGCAAACTGCTTTGTTGATCTGAACAACATATTTAAAACTGCATTGCTAAAATTGTCTGCTTTTCAACAGAATCTTTTATTTCGCTTCACTTTATTTGGAAGGTGAGATTGTAGGCCTATTTCTCTTGTTTTTATCTTGACTTTATTTATGGTAATTAATTTCAGAGAGTAAGTCACGGACGACTGCGCTCTGTAGATTGTTGAATGCCTGCACTTGAAGTTTTTGTTTTGGTTTTTGAGCGGAAATCAGACCATGCTTGATACTATTGGTTCTCGTTAGTTAGGCACTTGAAGATGGACAGAGACTAAGTTGAGTATAGTTACTAAATCAATCTTCCTCTCAGATACTCTATCGGTTTTTTTACAATTTCTCTCAGCATTAATAAATCCTTGCGAATTATATATCCTGCATCTTAGACATTTTCACATTTCCGAAGATCCCCATTCTGAAGTATTCCACATGAATTAATCAGCATAGGGCGTTATACATCAGCAAGTTTTGCTTGAAACTGTCAGCTCAGTCTGTTTGTAGTACTCTGCTGATGTGCACGCATTATCTACAGCGAAGTAAATGTGTTTCTTTTATTATTTTTGTTTATGTCATCTGCAATCTGCTGGTCCTTGGCTCTCTTGGAGTTTACTTCGTACTTCTGAAAGCGTTATTCACCACCGATACTCTGATACTCTATCTTTGGCCATGAAATCGGTGTGATCTGCATTAATGGCCGGCTTGGTTTTGCCGTGATGAACTCGGATGTTGCTCTTCTGTTTTAATATTTTGGGGAGTTATCCCTTTTATTTGATTGTTTTGGCTTATGATAAAATTGAAATTTGACATATTCGAGGGAGCATCTGCACTGCAAGGGACAGCTAAAAGGGTTGGGTGATCAAAAACCTTTGTGGTAGAGCTTGAGACGTAGAGTGCCAATTTACTTGTTATTCCTGATCAAGTATATTTCAATGTCTCCGATGGTTTCACATTCATTTAGTTGCTCATGTTGTGATTACTTCTCCTAATCGGTTTCGATTTAGCTCTGGAGTAGCTGCAAGAAACTGGCGTAGCTGTGGGCGAACAGATTTAGAGAATGGTCAGATTATCTTTATGTACATGTACGCTGGATATAATGCACAATACTACTGGTCTACCACAATCATATTGTCAGCTCATCATTGTCCTGCCAGCTGGCCATCAGTTCTGATGAATGCTTGCCTGCAAATCGGCCAGAATTTCAGGGCCACTCCACATCGTAATCATCGTTGTTGTTGACTACTGAATATTTACGTTCACCCGTCTAGTCTCATTTTGGATCGCCTTGATTTATTTTATCTTTTTAATGCGAGTGTTTGTTTTGCGGACGAATCTTTGGGTTTTGGATTTAATGTCCTTCGAGTTGAAACTAGAGTTTTGCCTTATCGCATTTCACAGCACCAAGTTTCTCCAATAATGTGGCATCATCCCCAAATCCTGTCATGCTGACTTGCTTGATTCTGTCCCTCAAACTAGTGACCGTTTTGCTCTTGGGTTTGGTCTGTTCCTTCGAAGCGTAAATTTGATCGTGTTTGGATCTCCACCAAGCAAATTTGGGTATTTTATGGATGCACAATTGAGGATTTTTTATTAATTAACCCTGCGACGCATTTATTCAATTGTATGAGAGCCATTTAAGGACAGTTGCTAGCGATCGAATGAGCATATTCAAAATATATGCAAATCATAATTAATTACTGCTATGTCAGATTAATTAAGTTTCAAAAATATAAATAATATAATATAAAATAATATAAAATAAAATAAAAATAAACTAAATACATAAAATAAACATAAAAAATAAAAATAAAATAAACAAATTAATATTTTTTTGTTCGAAATTTTTTCAACAGTTTAATTATTGTGCGACTTTGTTGCCTCTTTGAAATTATTTATTAGCTTTTTGCCTCCTTTAATTTTGAGGATGATGACGATGATGAGGACCACCGTAATGATTGTCAGAAGTATTCCTCACCCATCACAATTCCTATGATGGAAACTCATGGTTCGGCTATGGTGTCTCCGGCATAATAGATCCTTAAATTACCTATGTTGAAGAACTCTACAAAACAAACATTGACTCCTTCTCTCAGCCTCAAAGTCCCGGCGTCCATCACAGGCAGCAGGTTCACTTCTTCCGGGATGAATCTGCCGGCCTCGCTGATTGTTGAGCCCTTTCACACCTTCAACTCCGTAATTCGCCTTCTTTGCCCGGAAGGACCCTCAATCATTGCATACAACTCATCGATGAAACTATTCTTCCTTCGGGGATGAAACTCATACACATTGATCAAAATGATCATCAACAAATGCACAGACTTCGCGCATTTGCATATTCTGCCGATGAGCTCGTGGCCACTGAAGCAGCTGTGCAGCTCTCGGCAGACTTCTTACATGTCGCACAATAAGAGTTAGGCCACAGGCGAAACATACTCCCAATGCCTTTGTTCTAATTCAATCATCAAATAATTAAATAATTAGATTAATAAATTTATCACTGCATTGAAAGCATTATTAATATTACTTTAAATGTCATTGAAATCGAATGCTGTGATAAAATATATTATAATAAGTCTTTGATAATTTAGTCTAAAAAGTTTTATTGGGAAAAATGCACACATTTGGCCTCTGCACTTTTATTCGAGTTTGATATCACTTTTGCATATTTTGTGCTCATCTGAAGCAGTAAACCGATGCATTTTCTAATGCATTGAAGTAGACCATGTTTTCATTTCAGAAAAATTGAAATGTTGGCCGAATTTATGAGCAAAAGCTCATCTAATATGAATATGTTCGCAGAATTGTTGCGAAAGTGAATAACAGTGCGCAGAAACTAAACCAAAATGCCAGAATTTTATTTAAATCGCAGCGATTTTTTAGTATGTATAATAAATAGTTTATCCAACTAAAAATCTCAAAAATCTCAAACACACACAAAATGCACTAAGGCTACGCAATCGAAACTCTCCTCCACAAAAAAATGCTCAGCAAAATCATTTCCGAACCCACAAAAATCGAAGACACCTACAAACTGACCCTACTGATCACCGATGAGCACTAAAAAGTGCTCAAGCAGTACGGATATATTTTGCCTCCCGGCGACCCCTTCCGTTTCATCTTCGGTAGCGAAAAGGCGCTGTTTGATTACATTAAAACAGGACAGCATTTCGTCAACCGATAGGATGCGAAGATCATCTTCTTCGAAAAGAAAACACCGGCAGGGGCTAGTCTGACCATGCAGCTGGTCGGAGAGCCAAGAAAATGGGTCAAATAGAAAATTGAGAAGCTCAACCAACGAAATCCCCTGAAGTCTTTGAACAAAAAAGTGGAGCCAGTAACAATTGTAAGACCGAAGGAAATTGAGAAGCCCGAGCGACCAAATACTTTGATTGACCCAAAATCAAAGCAAATTGGTAAGTTCAAAATTGAAGGCAATGGGAGCACAGTAATAAAGATCGACAATAATGGTTATTGTTGGTTGGTTGGGAGAATACCCATCTCCCAAAAGCCAACCAACAAATGGAAGGCCACCAACACTCAGTATGGCCAAATCGCGTTGGGTATCACCGACAGTAAATATGTCGGTGATTAATGGTCATCTCAAAGAAAGGAGCTAATAGGTTATGGCGCATTATGGGGAACAATATGGGAGAGTGGCAATAAAGTAAAGGATGGTCTCCCACAAATGAAAACAGGAGACACAGTGGAGATCCGCGTGGATGTGGCAAAGAAGGAGATGCGCATCATACACAACGGACAGAGTGTGGCAGTCCACAAAAGTGACCAAATCGGAGATCACGCAATCAGTTGGGTGCCCTTCATTGCTATGTACGAAAAAGGAGACAGAGTCGAATGGGAGTGATCTGTGTCACATACATAATCATTGTTATAATCATAGAATACTTAATTATAATTGCATAATAATCACCGCATAGTAATATATAATTATAATTAGCAGAGTTCAAAGAAATGGTTTAATATCGCAGACAGCCGCCAATTTCGAGCGAACAAATGCATATGGCAAATGACTATAAACTGCTGAGAGCCAAATAGGGACGGTCATCGAACTATGCCATAAAGTAACTCAGCCCACAGCCGCATCGTCGTATCATTGCAATGTTCTTCTCATTTTCATAGAATGTCCATCTGCATTGTTCCCATATTTCAGCACCATCATAGCATCAAACCTAAACATACCCTTTTCTGAGGTGTGCCGATGTCGATTAATCAATGAATCCATCGGCGATCAGTGGAAATTTCGATGTCGTAATTATTGCTATTTTTATTGGAGCGATTCTTTGGAGTTACTGCTGTGATAGCTGTTATTCTTTGAGCCTTTGACTACCGCAGTTTCTTTCGTTTGCGGACTTTACGGGCTTTGTGTTCATTCGGATTATATCAATAATTTTGTATTGAGCAGATATCAGTAAACACAGCCCGGATCAAAGGTCATAGAGTAAAAGGACATTAATAGCGATAAAGATCAGACTCTCGTAAACAATACCAAACACAAGTCAATGGCATCAAAGCAGATCCAATGAATCAAAGATAAGGAATAAGGGAATAGGGACCAATCTGACGATAAGTCTGCGGCGAGGAAAGGACAAATTTTATCATTAAAGCCATTAATTTCGTCAGCGACTAAAAAGTGCAACTGTTGCGCATTTGCATATTCGATTCCATTGCAAACTGAAAAGCGGAAATAGCATTCGAGCTGCATTCATAGTTTGAGGAATAATTAGTCAGAGCGCGCAGTAACTATCATAAGTTAAAATATCCAAGTCGACTGATTTGATGGACTCAGGGCATACATTCTCCACCACATTCCAACGAGCAATCGGCAGCGACATTCTCACAATCCGAGAATCAACTGAGCTCAATAAGATTGTAAAAATGAACGCAAAAACATGCGAAACAATATACTCAAAAACAACGAACTAAGTTTATATTATTATTTTTTAAAATCCCGATGCGATTTGGAGAAACGAATTCGTAACTGTGATTTGACTTCGATTCTCGGCCTTCAGACGTATTCCTCCCGTGCGATCTCTCGGCTGTAACTTTCGCTTAAATTATATCACCGACTGATGGCCTCCTCTCTCGCACTCCTTTCGGCTGGTTTTCTGCCGCAATTCTATTCCTGCTAATAGCTTCGTCTCTCGCAGCCAACTCTGCCAACTCTGCCAACTCTGCCTCGACCCTCGATTTACTGAGAGTATACTCCCGTTGGACTCATTCGTGAGCAACTTCGGCCTCGATCCTCGCTCTATCAATTGACTATTCGTTTGTCCTTCCTTCGACTTCGATTCCCACTTCGATCTCAGCTGATACTCTGAGTCTTCATTACTTTGCTTGTTACCGAGCTTTCAATGCGGTAAGTTCGGCAGCCATGCGCTCCTTTAATTTGCTCGATCAAGCGCTTGGCGGTCCGCAGCGATCTTAGCTTTGACTATCGATCTTTTCTCCGCAGTTACTCTTTCGAGTTATTCGTGCTCAAAGTCGCCATTGATTTTGGTCATTCTGATAGATTCATCTTTCGAGGCGATTTCTGATGTCAATTGTTGCTCGAGTTAGGCGCTCAGCAGCAGCTTTGAAGATTAATGTCACCTTTGAATTTATAATTTGTATTTCATCTGTCGTTGTTTTTATAAGCGAATATAAGCAGAATGCCTGAGTGACAGTAGGATCATCAGAATAATTTTATTGAGGCCATTATTTCATATTCAAGCGCATGTTTTCAGAAGGAGTTAACTAATTAGCCATTTAGTAAATCAATACGATTAATTCATTATTATCATTTATCATTTATTATTCATTCCATTTATTTTATCTATTCCGTGCATTTGTACAATATACACATATGCACATAACGCACATTGTCATTTTCCGTGCATTGGTACAATATTCACAATATCCTTCAGCCTTCTCTTCCATAGTCTTCTATAATTCGATATTGACGTCATTCTCAGCTTCCCCAAACTCCAACAGCTCTAAACTCATATTATTGTTGTCGTTATCAGAGTCATACAGTGTTTCTATTACTGAGGCAGGTGTGGCTTTTGTGACTTCAGACGTTTTATATCCTTCGCTTTCAAGGGAAAATTTGATGCTGAGACTATTTTGAATAGGGTCAACTTTTTGATAAAATTGAAAGGCTTGAATATTTTTTTGATTTCTCCACCCTCCAATGCTTTGTAGGTTGATGTTCAATTTACATAGTCTTACCGTCTTTTTACAATCTGCTTCAATTACTTCATAGTGCATCTTCGTTTCGCAGAATCGGGACAGCTCAGCCATTTCCTAGCAAGTTCAAGGCATAATCCTTTTATGCTGATGCACTGAGCAAAGTGTGATACTCTAGATTGAAGTTAGTTGTGTCCCAGGCCGAAAGATGCCTGTATTTGCTTTGCCCTTTTTTCCGATTTTCCGAAATCTCCCTGTCTCCTTTGAGGACCTAAGGCAGCATTGATTTATCCTGCATTTAGAGAGGAGTCGGCAGATTATAATCTCGGTTGAATACGGGTCTTCAGTGTTATGATCGTTCACATCAGATCCCATAACTTTATTCTCAGAAGTAGTTGCTAGTTGTTCATTATTCGACGCCGATCGATTAATACTTTTTCGAATTCAGTTTCCTTTGTTATTTCGTTACTCCGTTACTTTCGATCTCTACGAATTATTTTGATTCCCTGATTTTCCATTTCTCGTCCTAAATTTCTTAGTTTGTAGTATCAGTCAGAGCCATCGGGTATTTATTTATTTCTTGTTCATTAGTCTAATGATGAGATTTCAGCAAGTGCATCCTCATCAAATTACTCATATTAGTTATGCTGCCGAAGATGATATTTTAGAAGCAGCTTGATTTTATATCTTAATGTTCTTTAGGAGTTTCAATTTTGAGCAGTGGAGTTATGGATTTAGTCGCCATTCACGCGATCTTCTTTCAATATGAATATTGGCTTTCTTATGACTTTATTTAGTTTCATTCATCCTTTTCTGACTTTACTTATTAATTTGGTTCATACATTTTGATTTATGTCCAGCATTTTAGTTTATGTTTGCTTTGCTCGATGATTGCTTATATTGTTCGATGCCATTCTGCTGGTTTTTATTGTCATTGTCATTTATATAATAGGATCTCTTAGATATAAGCACATGGATATACTGGAATTATACTTGAATATATATATATACATTATATATTCCAATAGAACCTAGAGACATGTAGAAACCCTGAATAAATACTGAGACCCTGATATACCCTATATACACCTCATTTACCCTCAGATCGATGACATAAATTATAATGCCTTCAAAATGCAGCATCCTGCAGCAGTTGTGAGCCTGCAGTCAGTCAGTCGATATCTATTTGGAGTTATTTCAAATTATAATACAAACATTAATAATGCAAAGCTTGTTAATATTCGTTTTTGCTATGCGATTTCAGTCACACAATGCACATAATGCGACCCTACTAAGTTCAGAAATGCTGCTGCTCTACCTTCATACAACTGTGAAAGTGGTTACTATGATCATAAAGTTCATTCGCAGTCCCCAATTGTGACTATCGATGCTTAACTGTGACTATGGCTGCTGAAATTGTATGAATGCAAGGAAAGCTATCTCTTGCAACAGTGGTTCTATGCTGGTAAAAGGATCACACATCTTCTGTAGCTATGTTGAAGGTTAAATGAACTCTATCCAAGCCAAACTGACCTAAAACTGTCAGTATTAAATACTGAGTACACTATAATATGCTATAAATCGAATACAATGAGTCTATTGCCCATGACAGCATCAAAGATGAAAGTGCAGTGTGCAGTCCCAGCTACGCATAAAGGGCTGTTCGAAGAGATATCGCTGATATTGCAGCTCTCCCTCGAAGTGCAAACTGAAATCTAGGCAATTACATCGGCAATCTGTTACCTCAAAGAAAACAGATCGAACTTCGAATCGATTCCGCCTAATACTTATTTAGCCCTGCGCTTTGCTATTCTGGTGATCATTCTGCTCGCTCTGCTATATTTCAGGGTGAACCTCTTGCTTCCAATTGTCGAGGTCTATAACTTCATAGGATGCTTATATATTTGGCGATACAGATCATTTCAGATCTTAAATTATTCCATTTCCATTTCAGGTCCTAGCATGTCTTGGTCTTCTGCCTTTCTTATTTTGGCCTGGTTATGGGGGAACAGCTGCCAAATTAGATATTTTTTTAATAGCAGCCCGAATTCTGTTTCTGATTAATTTTGGATCTCTATCCTAAGACTCTCGTATTATCGCCATCGGGTCGATTGTCTCTGCATGATGACTGGCTAAATGCATCCGAGTCATTGGATGGTTGTGAACCCGACATCTTTTACCGTACATTAGTTGAAGAAGTAATGTCATTGTTCGAGGTACATAGGCTTTGTGAGTTTTAATTTTGAGGTCCTTCAGGTAGTCCTTGTCTGGGCGGCAGCCAGTTCGTCGACAGTTGATTTTGTGAACGATGGCCCTGGCTAACCCTTCCATAACTTCCTTCGTGTTTCCCAATAGATCTACAACTCAGCTCATTTGGGGTTGTCCATGGCAAAAAACAGAACATTCGAAAGCGTTTTCGAATGCTAACTTCGATATAATGGAGTGAGGTTAAACTCATGAAGTTAGATGTGGAGATTGTTGTTCCGGCGGTGCGCCGTAAAAGCACCAAAAGTAAGTCATTATTTTTATTATTCTATTATTCTATTCTACAGGAAGACGATCCCGCCTCAAATGGGGGTTATGGGTGTAACTATCTCCCATCCCAATAAAAAATTAGTATTAAAATATATTGCACAGTCATATAAATTCACAGGGAATGTGAAAATGATCTGTATATATATATATATAGTGTCATATTATCATACACTGATTATATGAGATGTTATGTTATGTTAATGTAGTTATGCAGTTATTAATATTATTATGAATATGTTTGATCAATCGTTGCCCACAACTCCGTCATTTGAATCATGCAGCCTTTGATACTCAGCATCACTGATATAGCTCATTTTCTCACCAATCAATTTTGCACTCCTAACTAAAGGTTGTTACTTTTATTTATACTGCTCTTCCATATTAACATATGTTTGCTTTTCATTCTCATTATCGTTTCGATACTCGTAAACCAGCATTGCGCCCGATAGCTGATCATCGACCCATGTGCCTAATATCCGATACTGTTTTCCCTGAGGCACTTTGGATGCGATTGGAGTTATGACAATAGATCCTTTACCATTTTTCTTGCCTGCTTTGAATTCGCCCTCATACACAGTCCTATATGAACAGACCTTCTCACTGTCTATCTCCTCGTCTATTGAATGAGACTCTTTGTTAATCAATGTAAGCAGCTATGTGTGAAGATCAGTGGTAATATGTGTCTATTATGGTTGCTGTTATTGTTGTTTAATCTGTTATAATGAGCCAACTTTCTATACTTTATTCATTAGCATTCCATAAATCCCTTAGGGTGGCATTGAGTGATTGTTGGTTTAAATTGCTTTGCCGTGAAGTGCCCCATCGATCCATTAGCCCTCATAGGCAGTCCCTTCAGCCATTATCATTTTGCCTCGTCCTTCCATTCGGTCATCGATGAACTGCCCCTCATAGTACACTCCATCCTCCCACTCAATATACCCGAAACCCTGCTTCCTTCCATTATGATAATTGCCCTTATATAACACATTACCACTCAGTTTTTATTCACCATAGCCGTGCTTTTGATCGCAATGCCATTATCCGTCGTACTATTCGCCTGTATGAGTGTAATAGTGGCCGATACCATGGAACTGATTGTGGAAGAATTGTCCTTCGTAGTAATCACCGTTGGGAAGGCACAGTTTTCCTTTGCCATGCATTTGGTTATTTTAGTCAATTTGGCCATGGTAGGTTGTGCCATTGCTCCACTCCAATAGGCACTTGGTCTGCTTATCAGATTCAACAACTACTTTGTTTAAACTTTCAGAGCATCTCTTTTGTGGCATTTATTGGTTAAAAGAGAAACTTGAGTGCTATTCAATGCTGAAAATTATTGGCTGATTCTTTTGTCAGAGTTCATAACTAATTTGTCAGATTGGTTTGATCTGTTTAAGTGAGGGCTTTGTGGCTCTTCTATCTTTTTGAGTGATAACTTCAGCTTATTCATAAAGTTTGTGAGCATTGCTTTTATGATCGATGCTATGATTATTATGGTCAGTTATTTGGCATTAATAGGCTGTGTTATTTACTGTTAAACGGAATTATATATAAATTCAATACTATCAAATGAAGAAAATTAATATGATAGATTTATTTGTAATCGTTCAGTTAGTGTATCGATATCATTAGGGGTTGGGGTTGGGGTTGGGGTTGGGGTTGGGGTTGGGGTTGGGGTTGGGGTTGGGGTTGGA
>NW_028282539.1:0-24845 GCF_059751285.1 Brachycentrus maculatus
TCCCAACCCCAACCCCAACCCAACCCCAACCCCAACCCCAACCCCAACCCCAACCCCAACCCCTTGTTTCCAGCTTCTTCATATGCTGCCATTTAACAAACTAATTTATAAATTATCGGTTGAAGAGACTTATGTATTTTCAAATAAAATATATTGAGATCTCCTCAATTTTAAGTTGCATTAATTGTCATGATTATGAAGTTGTCAATCAAATCAAATTTCCATAAATAAGCAATCGGTTTATAGGTATATTTATTCTAATTCTTCCATGATGAATGTCCAGCTTTCTCCTTTGAAGAGCGTTCCTTACAGATACAGAAGAAAGATCCTGAAATAAAAGTAGAACAGTTGGGTTCTAGATTGCGTCAATGAACAAAAATCGAAGCTCAAGCCCTACACATCATTAAAGGATAAGTATCTCAAATATTTCGTGGTAGGAATACCCAAAAAAAAGAAATTTGTCACTCGAACTTCGCCCAAAAAGTAAAATAAATAACCATCGAGAGCTAAAACTTTAAGCATTTCCTGAACAGTCAAAAATAAAAAATATTAGAAAAATAAAGGTTAGCCTCTGAGAGCAATGCGCTATTACAAAACAAAAATAATGATCTAGCGAAAAACACTGATCAAAATAAGCATAAACCTTCATAAAGATAGCCTTTGAAATAAATTTAGCCTCGAAGCAAACCCATTCGAAACTAATAAACGGATCAGCAGAACACCAACAAGGCTTTGATGAAATCAAATGACAAAAAGAAGTAAGAGTAAGTTCTTTAATAATGCGAAGCTTAATAATAAAATGATAGCTTCATGCAATGACATGAATTCCATTAATTATTTGTAAATTCGATAGCATTATGAATATGAAATGACAATATGTGTAATGAAATCAAAGGCAAGCATTCAGAATAAATCATTGTTTTCGACATCATCTTTGGGAATATGTATTTTTTCTTACATTTACTACATCTACTACTCCTCGTAATCTTCATCCTCGTCGTCATCATCAGAATCCTCTTCAATTTCTTAGGCTCTCTTCCCTAAGAACCACTACTTGCCGGTCGCTTTTACTTAAACTTCCTTCTTTTCGATCTTGAGCGCTTTCATTTTCAAATCGAATTCGCGTTTCCAGTTCATAAAAGACTCGGCAGTGACTGGAGTGAAGGCTGAGAATTTGGCCTTTCGAAGAATTCTTCTTTCTTAAGCTTTGCATTTTAATCTTCCTGATCGTAAGCCTTGCCCTCGACTAAATACTCTTGGATCCAGACTCTAATCTCTTCGATAATTTCGTAGACAACTGGTATATTTCGATTTTCATAAAGGATCTCTTATATTTTGGCGGTGATTGTTTGAATGTTATCCCTCGTTAAGCCAAGAGTCGATTCGACTTCGTATTTCAAGGCGGACTTGGGGTATTTGTGCGTGAATTCAAACATGACATTGATCTGAAACTACTCTGATTGTTGCCGATTAAAACTGTAAGGCTTGCAGAGGATCGTGAATTTTTGTGGGCTTGTTTCTTTGATGGGTTGGAGCTCATTCAAATAGATGTAAGAAAGTGCTCGAAACTACTCATTCTGGAACTGTATGCATTAAATGTCGGCCATCTCAATCTTTGTGGTAATTCTTTATAATGCGAGGGTCAAATTAAATTGTATATATTTAATATTATTATGGTCGTATTCACGCTGGTCGTGCTCAGATATAGATATGCTATACTATCAATAAATATTTCAGTTGCTATGTATTATCATGTCACTCGTCATCACTGAACTCCACAATGTTTAAGAGTTCATTCACGATATAGCAAATCAGTGTCGATATTGACACGATGCCCAATACAGTTATCGCTGTGGGGATCGTTATTGGCACCAAAAAGAATGCTGCGGCTATGTCGGGAGTAACGAAGAAGAATGCAATAGACTGGCCAATGTTTATGAGGATCAGAATCAGTAATGGAATGTTTCTGTACAGCCTTATTTTCCATGGCCTGCTGATGTAGACACAGAAAATATAGAAGGTGAAAGGAATTTGAATCATCAAGAACATAATTGTTCCAGAGTGAGTTTTCGGGTTCCAACCTCCCGTTAGAAGCCCGGCAGTAGGTCTTGGGTTGGGGATAAACTCGGGTGTTTCAATAAAGTACTGATACCCGAGCACAAGCCCAGCTGTCAATATAATTGTGCTTCCCCATATTCTGACCTGGTTCATGGGGCCAAACAAGTTTCCGTTGGGCCTGGATTTGGGATTCTTTTCCGTTGGGAAACTGAATGCTTCAAAGAATGGGATAATAACGGTGGAGGTAAAATTAAAGTACATAATTTGGAAGAAGTTCCAATATGCAGTGTCTGTGATCATAAGAACCGAAGCGGGGATTTTTATGAGGGAGATAATTGCGAAATATCTGAAAAGTTCGATAATGTTGGCATTCGTCGCCTTGCTGTCCCTAATCAAATAGTCAATTTCGAGCATGTTCACAATCGTAAATGTCGCACCATAGCTGGCGTCGGAGTCATTTATGCCAATGCCGACATCTGCTGCTCGAATGGCCATCAAATCATTCGCACCATCGCCGCACATTCCAACCTTTGTCCTGAGTGGCCCGAACAGTCTCGAGCAGAATGATCTTTTTAGATAGTCTTCTTCCACCTTTTCCCTATACTTTGTCACAATCAGGGCCTTATTCTCCGGGGAAATTCGAGCGAAAATGCGCATTTGGTCCACCAATGGAGGGAGAGGGTCGAGTTTTAGGAAATCATTATCAACTGCAATCGGGCAAGTCTGTGTATGATAGTTAGAGTCTTCATCGAGAGTGATACTTTATTAGACTGTTTCTTTTTGCAGCCGAGTGAGAATAGTGGCTTTGAACTTCCTTGGAACTCCTGGCAGGAAAGTGCTGCTATCTTGCTTTTTGCCTTCAATGATAATCACTGAGTCTGATCTCTGAATCATGCCTGCACTGGTAGCTGTCTAAATCGCAATGAATATGTTGTCTCCAGTAATGATCTTGGGTTCGATATCTGCTGCGACAAGCTTATCCAGAGTCTCCCTTGTGTCGTGCTTTAGCTTATTTTAAAAGGCGATAAGGCCCAGAGCAACTATTTGTTCTGAGAACAAATCCCTCGGCCCATCTATATACTTCTGCAATTCCTCCTCCTGGAGGAGTCGATACCCGCACCCAATAGTCCTCAGGCCCCCCAGGGAAAGAGAAGCGACCATCCTATCATACTAATGAATTTTTTTGACGGCACTATTGTGAATTTTTTCAGGGGCTCCCTTAATGAAAGCATATACTTTATTTAGTTTCGGCTATCGAACAAGAACGGACATCGATTGAAATTTGGATTAAAACTGGTTGATCCTTAATACTTCCAAGACTATGTTCTTCTGTTTGTGTGCTACTACGAATTTTACTTCTGGCTTCGAAGATGATTCCATTTCATACCCAGAAAACAGGAACATTCTTAAATCGACTTCGTCCCCCATAAACTTCCCATCGATGAGCTTTGTAGTATGGCAAGTGGCGAAGAGTTTGAAATAGAATTCATGCATTTAATCGTTTTTCTCCTCTGTAATGTTTTCTATCAAGCCTTCCTCGTTTATTTTGAAAACGTCATGCACTTGCACTTAGTTCTGGGTGAGGGTCCCTGTCTTATCGAAGCACATAGTCTTTATGTTGCTGCTCTACACTGTCTTTTCAGGCTCGATTCCGATAATGTTGTTTCTTTTGAGCCTGATCAACGCGAAAGAGTATAAGAAGTTGAAGTAAATGGGATAAATGGGAGGCAAGGACCAGCCCAAGAAATCAATGAATCGAAAGCCTACGAACACTGTATCGATTTCCTTCGTCAAGGTAATACCGAGCGTGGCAAAGTAGACGATACTGCCGATTATGAAGGCCTCAGCTAAAAACATCATTGCTCTGACGAATACCTCTGCAACTTTTGTTTGTTTGGTTCTTATTTTTCGAATGATGCGGCCTCTCTTTGTGGAAAAACCGATGTTTACGACTAAAGCCAAAACATTATTTTTCTTCTCAAGTACCTTGGCACCTTCATAGAGCCATCTATTTTATAGTTTTGTTTAATTTTGGTTTGCTGCTGCGAATTTCGCGATCGGCACATCTTCTCCGGTCAAACTAGCTTCATTTACATATATGTCTCCTTGGACGACGATGCAGTCGCAAGGAACTTAATTTTCTGGGTCAATAATATCTCCCGGAACGAGCTAAAAGCTGCTAATAACAATGGTCTTGCCATCTCGAAGCACTTGGATATCCGCTTTCTTTTCTGCCATTTACTTTATTTTAAGGAATCCCCGATACGCAATGATATAATTGAGCGTCGTGGTTAAGAATGAGAAAGCAAGAATCGAAATTGCGAACACCTCAATCTTTTCGACGATAAATGCAACACAGACTACATATTGTAGTAAAAAGAATGGTTTCAGTAGCACATTCAGTAGATACTCGGGGTAGCTTTCGATTTAGACAGGGTGTGTGTTATCTCCGAACTACCTTCGATTTGCGGAGACCATTAAAGAGTCGAGTCCTTTCTCGATATGCTTCTTGGAGAAGTATGTGTTATAGTTCTCTTCATAGTCGAAGCCCACAGGATAGTACCGATGCTTGGTGTGAATGTATCTCAGTTTTTTGAAATAAAAAAAAGCGTCAGTGCCGCTCCTCTATATTTCTTAAATATCGTCGCTCCCCTATTCGGTTTGTACGTAGACGTGAGTGGCTTCCTCTAGATCTGAGACAGAGTACCAGAACTTTGTTCTTATGAACTTGAAGTATTTCAGCAAAAGGAGCCCGAATACTGTGCACGCGAGTAAGATCGTTAGGATGATGGCTTTGGGATAATTTCTCTTGAGAAACTAGATCGAATGAACTCGGCACTCTCCTTCCAGCTCCATCCTATGAGAGATGTCAGGTAGTGATTCATGAAGCCCAAGGTCGAAGCTTTCCTCTGTCTTGTTCATGATTTTGTTTTTCTTCATACTACCGATAAATTTAATTAACAAGTGATTCATCGATTACGTATTAAAAACTGCAAGTTAGATATCACCAGAATTTAATAAAGTACTATTAAGCAAATGGAGCAGCATGGAAACATGAAATGACAGTTGAAGCCTGAGGCATTTCAACTTTAGCCATTAATAAAATATGAAAAATAGGTTCCAACGAATGAAAAGTCGAATGATATGACTCGATACGCACTATCCGGATTATAATAATTTAAGGAGGAAGCCAAAATGTTCAGGTGGCATTCGGTACAATTTTATTGAGAATTATTCTAATAAAAGCATGCATGTCAAATTTACATAATTGGTGGTATATTATAGATTGAGCGACGGGGCAGTTAAATGCGATGAATCGTTTGAATTAAATGCTGTTTATATGCCCGAATTAGTTTCGAATTTTACGAAGGCGGTGTGAATCATATGATTTATGATCTACTTAGCCCACTAAAAATGAATCATAAGTGGCGTCAATATTTAATTTTTAAGGCATAATTCTTGTTCATATTGCCATGACTAAATTTTTAGGGAATGAACAAACAACGCATTTGATAATTTCACGAGCGTAATCTACAAAGTATATATCAAACGACGAATATGGTCTTTGTGCATCGAATTCAATATTAAAAATCAACATAATATAAGATCAGTATACTAAAAATGGCTTCGATTTTATGAAGTCCTCAATCTGTATCCAGTTTTCATATGAAAGCACTTTTTACTTATCGAATTATCATGCGATTATTTTCTGGGGTTTCCAATGGAAGTTATAAATTTAGAATCGAGTCGTCATCTACTCTCTTTTCAGGCATAGGAATTTTGAGATTAACCTTTTTCTTGGGGAGAGGAGCGACGACGGAGCAGGTTTTCCTTGAGTCGAAGGAGGTTTGACTGCGATTGGCTATAGTTGGTTAGCAGCAGCCCATTGTCTTCTTAAGTATTTAGAATTATTATTAATTGTAAAGCCAGTGCATTTACACAAAAATTGGGAAATTTTGTAAGTAAAGTGTTTTATCAACAATTTTAAAGTGTGTTATCTGCGTTGAGCAGCTTTATGCAAAAAACTTGTCAATTTTTGCAAAGCACAACCAGTTGGCTGCGCCTGCTCTGGAATATTTTTAGAATTTGTGGAATTTATTAAATGTACAAAGTAGCATAAAATATTTGCTTATGATTTCCCTACATTGATGTATCCTTAAACAATTTAAAGTAGCAAATACTGCCACTGAACTTCAAAATTTGTAAGAATCTCCTAAACGTATTCAATTTCATTCATATACGTATTGGGTTTCAATTTTTATTGTATGCACATGCTATATGTATTATCAAAGCATTTTCGCTTTTGGTTCGATGTATTGTATTGGCCTTTAGTTGCTGATACTTTTTACCTGACAGTTTGGCTGCATTGTAATATTGGCATTTGAATTTCAGGCTGGCTTCAAGCCTTTTTATTTTCTCGCACATCTTGTTAGTTGACCTAAATAATGGCAAGTACATATGAAATCATGAACTTTATTCACTGATATTAGTCCTACCATGATCTACTTGTGTTTGTTATATTTTTGACGGTATATGTCCTCTGCAAAAATATTCTCATAGAGAAAAGCTGAACAAAAAACAGGTATTATTGCGAAACCAGGACTTTAATTTAATTTAATGAATAAATACTCGCAATTTCATTCTCACTTCAATAGTAAATTCCGAACACAATTAATTAAGAAATAATTCATCAAATAAGGCTTTGAATTTCTGGAGTAGCATGAACCCATTGATAATTAATTTCGCTTGTAGTTAAATTTGGGAGAAATGCTCCCATCCCGCTTTTGTTAAACTAGTTTGGCCAATGAGTTAACGCTATTTTATTTTAAAATGCCTTTTTTCTTTGAGAGAGGACTTATTCCGAGGCCCAAGCCCTTGGCACCATCGTGACAGTCATGGAGAGCCGGACAAATTCCTTTTTGTTTTCAGCTTTGAACTATTATGAAGGCTCACATATTTTGCCACCGTGAATAGTCCTTGAGTCCCATAAAATTAGATCTCCCGCATTACATTCGACTAGAATCCCTTTTTTTTATAATATATAAGGATCCTTGTTCTAAAGCTCAACCCAATCGCTTTTGGAATTTCCGACCCATGGATATCTTTCGAGCAGTTCTTTCTGAGTTTCATCGTTATTCGTATTAGGCACAACCATTAGTCCCCCTACTTCAGTTCCTTTGACTCTGACTAAAGGAATCATACCTTGAACACACTTCAATCCTTTTTTATAGCTGGGGTTTTGATCGACATGCAAATTTTAAACAGATGGGCGCCAATTTTTGTTTACCCACCACGGCCTCCATCCAATCATCACATCGAAGCTTGAAATCAATTCTTCAGTTTCCCATATTTGAGCGAATGCGGCCCGGACACGTGGATGGGCTCTTAACAACCATGATGCTTGAGTATGAGCTCCTCCATAAGTTCCGAAGAACCCTAATTAGTTTAATCCTGGCCACTGATTCCATGTTTCTGGCACTCCTCTTTTAATTCCGATGCCTAATGCTTCAAGCCATCCCCAAAACCATGATATGGCCTTGGCGACTTCATCTTCTGAAATGATATTCTTAATCACAACCACTCCTTTCTTCATTAGTTATGGCTTCCATTTTTCAACTTCATCGAAACTAAATGAGTTTATGCTGTTATCACATTTATGCTCTTCAGATTCCATATGCTTATTAATAATAAATCTTTGATCAAATAAATCTTTGATCAAATAAATCTGGCATAATCGTCAAATTACTCGGAATTAATTTTGTAGCCTCCAAATGAGAGTCCAGCAGCGCAATCAACGAGGTAATCGTTTTTGCCATATAATTCCGTGAATTCGAAAAAGAATGTGACTTAATTGATGGACGTTGCGTCTCTACACAATATTAAAGTCTCTAAATATCCGTCGATAAGTATTTTCTGGGATGATATTCAATAAACTGACTGCTTTGAAGGAAAATAAGTAAAGTAATGGGAGTCTAATTTCAATATTGTAAATATCAGGAACAATGAAATTAGCAACAATGATATGAGATAAAGTAATGCAAAGAAACAAATAAGCATCAAAAGCTTTCGAGAAGAGTAAACAAAATTGTAAGTAAAATGAGAATTTGCAATGCATTCCAAAGCGGCTGTGGAGGCATAATTCTAAGCTATTATCAGTTCGATCGAGCTCCCAATAATATATCGATATTTTGAAAAAAATTAGAAGCGACGGAAATTGATAACCTTCATCAAGTATAATTAAAATTAACACAATACAATTACTCAGGCAGCAAATAAAGTTATTATTTGATGGATCTGGTAATGTAAAATATTATGGCCGTTACTGAATCTTCCGACTCGAAGTTGCATTACCAGATGAAATGAAACCCAATATAAACAATTTTGATAGTTTGTTCGATAAACTGTAAAGAGGCAATGATTATACATTCGCCTGATAAATACTTTAATTTATATTATTAAATTGCCTATTCGATTACTTTCATATCACCTCATTCATTTACTCTCCGATCTCTTCAAACTCTTTGTTGAGCGCTTTTTAAATCTGATAGATGAAATTGTTCTCATAAAGAGAAAGGATATCTCTGACCTCGTTCATCAAGTTTATTATATAAGCGAATGGCAATCCTTCAGTTTAAACTATCTTTTCATAGTCCAAAAGCTCCATTTTCTTCAGTTTGGCGAACGTTTAATTCTCGGTTTCATCGAATTTGAACTTGTGAGAGTGCTTTTCAGGCAGTTCTAGTTTTAGGTCGGTCAGCTCATAATCGAGGGGCTCATTACGTTCGTCTTCCTTCGATAGAATGACAAGCATGATTTTGGAAATCGTCAGTTTTTGATCGACGTACCTCGGGCTATTGCTTACGTCCCTATAGAATGTGAATATATCATAGATGAATTTGTGCGGGTCAGAGTCAAAAAAGTTCTTTTCGTTTAGCAGGCAAAATGCCAAACTCTCAAAGCTTTGGAAGAATCTCTTTATGTATTTTTCACAAACATTGCGATCTGGACGGTCCTTGAAATCCCAGTTGAAAATGTCTCGGCCGTATTTGAACTAATTGTGCTCAATCGACTTGTTATAGACCCATAAGCCACTCTTTAAGAAGTGGACCTTCATTTCCTTAGATTACTTCAGCTCAATTGAGAACCAGTTATCCGAAAAGGAGTCCATCTGGTAGACGAACTTGAACAATGAGCCTTTTTTGAGCAGCTTGTTGCTGATTGTATCCTCGATTGTCGAGAGGATTGCGAAGAAGTCTTGGTCTTCGACAGGCCGGTATCTCAGGACATTTCTCAAGCAATATGTCAACCTAGATTAGAGTCGAAGAAGTGGCTCGATGGTGACTTTATTTATTTCCTTGAAGCTTTTGCCATAGATGCTGGAGAAGTATTAAATTTCGAACTTCTTTATCAAGTGCTAGTTCGTGTCCTTCAGGAACATTTTTCTCATGATCCAGTTCGAGTCCAGATTCTCATCCTTCTCAAATAGCTTTTTAGTGAGGACTTTCACTGACTCTTATTCTGTAATAACCTTCTGCCTGACCATGTTTGAGATAATCTGGGTCTTCTGCTCTCTCTCTGACTTTTAAATACTCAACAACACTTTTAGCGTATATGCGAGGAAGTTGGTCGAGTCTTTGTTCGCTATTTGATCTTTATCAATGTTGAAGCCCATCTTCAGCTGGTTGAAATCGAATTTCATTTTCAAATTGAGAAACTCAACAAATGGGGCGGGATATGCAGTTACCTCAAAGTAAGTGATTTTGTGGTGCAGGATTAGCTTGCCTATTACCCTTTCCATTTATTCCTCGATATCCTCTTCGGCGATATCCTCGATGTCCTCCAGGTTGAGTTCATCCATCAGATTGGCCACAATTTTGTTATGGTTCGAGTCGTCACTCAGCAGTTCCTTAGCCGATGAATTAGGAACAGTCTTTTTGGTTGTAATGATTTCGTCGATCATGATGTTTCGGTCTAAAATTATGTGCTCGATGATATAGGACCTCCTATATTTTGGGTTCTTCGAAAGCGATTGCTAATACATGCCCTTGATCTTCTTGAATATTTCAATGTCGATTTTATTCTCATAGAGTTCGCGCTTGATGAGGCTGTCGGGGAGGAGCAGCTCGTTCATGTCGATTTTGATCTTTATCTCCTCGAATTCATCCTTCTTCTTCTTCAGCGATGCTTCTTTGGCCCGCAGTTGGCCAAGCTAATGCTTCCAATCGTCAAACTCCCCCTAGACTGCAGAGTATGCTTCCCATGTGATCCCCTTCAGCAAGGAACTCAGGAAAATCACAATCAGTATATGGCTGATCACAAAGTACAGCATCACCCAGCCGAAGCCCCCAAACCGATAGGCATGGTTAAATGCGACAAGCGAGTAGCCAGCTTCCACCAGTATCATCACAAACAAATATTGAGTGGCAAAGAAGGAATTGAAGTTAGTGTAATTGGCATAGACGTTGTAGGGGGTGCCTTCTGCTGGGAGTCCCTCGATGTTCTGAAATATTTGCATGCCGATGACGCCCAAGATGTAGTAGACCATCAGGTAGAGAGGCATGAATCTGATGACAATGGGGATGATTATGATGATCTGGGAAACCAGCCTCCGAGACTTCTCGTACAGATCGCTGTGGATGTCCCTGTGCTCTGTGAGGAGTTTGATCAGCATCGTGACTCGGAACATTCTCGTCAGTTTGAACAGAGTATCGCTGTGTCTCGGCAGCAGCTCTTGCGGAGTCAGCTCGAGTGAAAGCCCAATCAGGACCAAAAAAAAGTCCATCTTATTCCATGGGTTCCGGAAATAGTTTTCAGGGCCCAAGCCGATAAGCACCAGCAGGATCTACACACAAAAAAGCACCATTAAGACATCATCAACCACATGGAAAGCCTGCACGCTCGTAAACATTGCCAAGAAGGAGTTGATGAAGGTGTAAATGATAATGATGCAAACTCCTATTTTAAAGCCCTTGCTGCTAACGATTTCTTTGAGCCGTAAATGCTCATTCACAAAATTTCGAAACTTGAGCCACGGGCCCCAATCATGGAAATAGGGTGGTAGCATCGAACTGTTTCTCTGTAGAATTTTGCAGAGCTGCATAAATTCGTTGATTTAGATTTCGCCGCTGCCGTTGTCGTCGAGGAGCAGGCATATCTCACTGATATAGTCGACATATCGCACCTTATTCTTATAGACATACAGCAGAAACTTAATCAGTTAGTCTTGTGTTATTTTGAGCTTGTCTTCCCCTCCCAACGAGACGAAGGCCATGATCAAAGAGTGTTGTTGCTTGATCTCGTCGATCAACAGCGTCTTTGAGCGTGTTTCTCGAAAGGAGTTAAAGAGGACGGTGGTGGGGATCGTCACGAAGAATATGACGTTGAGGAAGATGAACAAAATGTACAGCCATTTTATGTAAGGGTTGTACTGTATAGCGAGCAGCTGGTTATCGGGGTAGGAGTCGTAGGTCGAAAGAATGTATATGATGTATATCATCTTCCCGAGGTCACCATAGTTCTGTGTGAAATTGTCAAAGGCGACGCCCTCAGGGATCTCGATGGTGACGGTGCTGATGATGGCAAAGCCCACTATAATGATAGCGTAAAAGAAGATGTAAACGAACATATCTTTATAGCTCGAAATGAATGCTTCGAAGGCCTTGCGAGCAATGGGGTCGAAAAAGAACGGCAGAACTATATAATAATAGATGCTTACAGCAGCGCAAGGCTAAAAACACCCTCAAAGGAGCCTACTTATCCGAGGCCAAGTACACAATCTCGTCGATGGTGAGAGCAGCGACGATTGCCAGCCGCAGATAAAATCTCAGCTGAAACCGAGATGCGATCCTAAGGGTTTAAAACTTCTTGTGGTAAACTTCCATCGCAATGTCGACCCATAAGAAGACGATAATTCCGATTTCCAAGATCTTTTCGCCGACTGAGAACGGGTAGAGATTGAAGCCAATCATATACATCAAAGAATAGGAAAGGATAAGCATGAAAAACACCCAGTAGTAGGAAGTCTGTATTCGATAGATCAATTTGACCTTCCTCGGAATGGATGGACTGTAGGTATCCAAGCGAGGATTCTTGTTGGCAAGCGCATCATAGACATGTTTTTTCGCCTTTTGAAAGCGCTCGGTTTCTGACATGTGCTTGATAATTCGACGAGTCTATCGAATAACATCTACGTTTCTAATCTTCGAATCACTATCCCAACCCCAACCCCAACCCCAACCCCAACCCCAACCCCAACCCCAACCCCAACCCCAACCCCAACCCCAACCCCAACCCCAACCCCTCGGTATTCACAATTCCTAATTCAACAAGCATTATAACCAAATGCAATGATCCATATACAAATTAAATATAAGAGTTCATTCATTATCCAGCTGATCAAAACTCATTTGCATCACAGTTGTCTGCTGTAACATTAATTGCAGGGATTGGGGATGCTGCCATGTTGTCTCGATACTCGCAAAACTGATTCATTCGAAATATATATTGTGATTGCGCTACATAGAATGATAGAGTTTAATGAACTTGCTTTATTAAATTTAAGAGGTATGGCATTTGCTGTGAGGATACGCTTCATCATTCATTACAGAATGTGTTATTTTCGGATAACAGTGTAACATGTAACTGTTTGAATATAAATAATAGGATGAAGACAATCGATGATGAAGGCTACACTCTCAGAGATGATGTGATAATCGTAAATTCATGTATTAACTCAGTTCAATGAAGTCCTCTCGGGTTCGGGCATAACGTTAACAAATACAGGAAAAGGAAAGAATAAATCCTCAAAAAGGAGAAGGATTTGATGCGGAAAAAAGCATAGATTGCAAATTGAAAAGGATTTAAGGCTCTGCTATTAAAAAATAGTGAGTGTGAAAGCCGCTTGGTTGTGAGCTATTCACGGACCTTGACCTGTTCTTCAAACTTCTTTTTCAGTTCGTTTTCTTCGTTTTCATGACGAATCTCTATTTCCTCGAGGGTCTTAATTTCTTACTTTTCATAGATGTTGAGTTGCATCTTATGGGTCCGTATGATATCCCGAATGTCATTTTCATTCTTCTTGAGATCTTCAGTTTAGTTGGATATTTTCTAGAGGTATTTCTTGATCGTGTCTCCTCTTTGCTGTTCCTCCTCTTCGATTTTCGTTGAGTTTTGGATCCTGGCAATATATATTTCGATCTATCCTTTGTTAATTTTGCATTGCTTTATGTGGTTCTCTTCGGATTCGAGATGTTCAGTCAAATTGTTATAGAGCATCTGAGTAATGTTTAGGTATGTCATACTTGGATTCTGTTTTTTAGGCCTTCGAGTTAGGGATCGATTAGGATCTTTAAAACTTCGTAATATTGTTGTCCCAACCCCAACCCCAACCCCCAACCCCAACCCCAACCCCAACCCCAACCCCAACCCCAACCCCAACCCCATTATTTCATGAATCTGTAGGAATGCACTACGTATTCAATTTAAATGATCAGCTTTTACAATTAGTGGAAGTTATATATTTTAATTAAAGGCAGCGAATAATTTCATAGATACTTTACAACTGAATGAAAGTGAAGTATCATTGTATCATTGATCGCTACTTTAACAAATATGGCAACTTTAATTATTATTCATGTTTATTCGGCAGTTGATTGTTCTAAATGAAGCATGGAGAAGAACATTCGTAATTCATAGGCTCAAACTAAGCAAATAGATGCATACAATGTAGCGGACAATCAGTACCAGCATCAGAAGTGAGCAAAATTTCAGATGTTATCAAAGTCAAAGCGAATGCAAGGATATAATTTGAGAGCAATGCTAAAATAATACAGCCATAATAGCTAAGTACTTATGCTAGTTCAGATATTGATTGTATATATATATATGCATATTAATTCAATATTTGCACCTAAGAATTTATTACAGACGACATCAGGCAATTCATGATGAAGACTCAAATCCAAATCAGAAAATAAACCAAATCCTAAGCCCTAAAAAAAAACATGCAATCGACACACCGGCAAAGAATACTGCAATAGTATCGGAAATCAGTGCTCAATACTCGGTAGCCATCTATACTGACGAAACTCGCTCACATCAAAGAAACTCTCATAGCAATACTGTTCGATGACAGTCTCTTTCAATAGCACAAACATTTGATATCAGGGTACATAAACTATGTACAATAGGCAGTGATATTTTGGAAATAGTCAGAGCAAGCAGAGCTAACATAGTCAATAGAGTGTCCATATAAGGCTATCTATCATTAAATAGACAGCATTTTAGTGAAGCTCGCTCCGATTGTCTATGAGGCTTTGATTGGCTGCCAATAGTCCCCCACATTGGGCAGCACATTCAGCAATAGTAAGCCTTAAATTAAATATATGACCTAATTCGATTCGGTTGTGATACCCGCGACAGATGAGCTTGTAAATTGGTTGCTGGATCATTTGGCGAGCATGTAGAAAGAGCGGGTGCATTGCTCACTAAATATTGTTGCCAACTTGCTCGCCCATCATAGTTTCAGGGGAGAATTCCGGAAGAAATTACTAAAGAATGGCTATATTTCATTCATTGTGCACATGCTGGGTATCAACAGCCAAGATAGTGTGAAGAACAGCAATGACATTAACGAGCAGATTGGGATTGTTACGAAGTTTATGTCTGACCCAGTTTTATGCTTCATCACCGAAATTAACAATAACACTAATAACGCAACCATTTCCAAGTTTTGTTCATTCTTCCAAAATCTGTGAGGCTCTTCACTTACTAATAAAGTGCAACGAACAAAGCAGATGGCTTTTCTCTAAATACTTATCGTAAATTGAGCAAAATAATGGGAGTTTTGATCACGAGCATATCTAACTGCTGATGGATAAGTTCATGACTTTTATGTGTTGTGAAAATTATGGACTTGAGGACGATACTTTGAATTTCATATACTTTTGTGTGGGGGCAGGCAAATGCTCACATTAAAAAAAAGTTGGCTTATTTCTGAAGAAAATGGTATATAGACAAATGAATTTGATTGAAAATAATGCAATATATTTCAGCCATTCTCTCAGCACGCATGATGCTCATAACGCGGATGAGGTTTGTCTTTCTCGCAAGCAACTCTAGACTCTCACCAATCTCACTACAGTCCTATGCGCATATCTCGAAGCCGAAGCAATCAATTATTGCCCATTGCTGATGTCACTCAATTTATTTATTTTCCGAATTTTGAAAGAGAAGACTATTAGCACTTATGGTGATGAAAAACTGAATGAAAATGGTCTCGGACTGTTCATTATGTGCCTTGCTAAGTTCGAGCACACATAGTATTAGTCTCTTGAATAAATTATAGAGGAGAATCATAATTGGATACTCGTGCTCGAGGCGATCGTAATAATGATAGAGAACGAGCTGCATGCACAGGAGGCTCATAGGGGAATTATCAAACTGGGGCTGGAGAGCATTTATGCGATTCTGGGAATATAGAATAAAATTGGAAGAAAGAGAAAATAGGGATAGTTCAGAGCATTGCAATGGATGCTGTCGAACAAGGTGGGGCTCTCGATATAGAAAGTGTATTAGAGACAATGCAATAGTGGTGGGGACCGAGACGAAATGAAGATATGGGAAGTAATTCTGGAGCATCTGGAAGACAGATAATATTTGCTATGATATTTTCGGGCCAATACTATATAGCTAGGATGCTGACAGATATATTAAATAGGATGATCGTAGATGTAAAATAAAATCAGATAATTGATCGAGTATAACGAATTAACTGATCCGGATAATTAGGTGCATCCATCTATTTACTCAAGTCGACTCAAGCATAGATAAGATTAATGAATGTTACCCAAAAATAAAAGACAACTCGCAGAAAAGAATCGAGGAGAATATGAGAGTCAATCAGTTTACCCAGCAAGGAAGCAAGCAGTGAAGAGCAGATCCAAAATATTTCAAAAGATAAAGCTAAGTTCAGTCTTTGCTCAAACAAGATTGTTACGAGTAACTTCGAGTAGTTCCGGCTGACTATTTCGAAATGCTGCACGAGCTTATGCTCGTTTAGTTTATTCTGATGCTATCGATTAAGGATGCCACCTCCAGGATTGTTAGTCCTATGCTGAATATTTACGATTTATGAGAATCAGTAAGGACGGTAATTGAGATGCGGCTGTTATTGAGTTGCAGCTATTCAGGGATAGAAGAACTCATCGTTGAGTCCTTACTTCCCGAAATTTATGCATTCTCGATAGTCTGGCCATGAAAGCTGCGATATTATGCTAATCTCGCCATCCTCATCCACGAGGATGTTGAAGGGCCTCACATCCCCTATTCGAAACCCCAATGTTTACAGTTTCCTCCCTGCTGTGATAAGTCTGGTCAGCAGGAGCCATATCTATGTTTACTTGACCGAATTATACATAAGGCGCGTTTAAATTTGGCAATCGATTTGATGTCATATATTCGCCAATCTCAAATAGCAGCTCGAATCTGTTTCAGCCATAATTATAAAATGCTCTCAGCCAAAATTGCTCTCTTCAGCTTCAACTGTCTGGCTGCCCCTCCCCTAGCGTACTACTTTGCTAGGTCCAAGGTCTAGTCCCTGGGTGTGCTGGCGGGGGTCTGCTACAGGACAATAATCAAAACTCCTCCTTTTCAAAACATCGCCGTCCAGCCATTTCCGGAGACAATCCTCCAGGCCGTTGAGGCCTATGCAGAGGAGTAAAAAAAAAAAGGCAGCGAGAACTAGCTCAATGGTGATGCCTTGATACACATGCGGGCCATGTTCACCAAGGGAATCGTGTTGGACTAGCAAGTATTTTCCCAGGAACGAATAAGCAAAGGAAAGGTCAATAAAATTTTTTGCTTCTACCCAAATTTTACGGTCACCCAAAAGATCTTTCGATTCATACACGACCTCCAATCTGCAAAAATCATGCTGTTGGGATCCTATGGAATCTCGAAGACCGTCTCAGGAGTTCTCTTTTCCATGCTGTCAAGGTACATAAACGACTACCGATGCTTACAGTAAAGGGGAAAGTTGTAGCCCCAATCTCCTCTTTTAGAAGCTCTAAAGAGCACGGGCCCTTCCCCAATAGACCCAATAGATAAAACGGACCCTCCCCCAATGCTATTTTACTATTCGATTAATGCCCTAGATGATGAAGAATCGATTGTCAAAAAGCTGATAAAGCAATGCTCAGAGGAGCTGAGGAAGAAATTTTAGCGTGTCCAAGCTATTAATGCAGCTGTAAATGCTTCCATAGACAGGAAAATTAGTTTAATCCCAGAAGATGAAATAAATTATTAGTAAGAAGTTGAAAAGTTAAAAAAAAGAAAAGAAGAATACAGCCTGTCACTTGAAACAGTTCGTTCGATGATCACAACATACTATGATTTAAAAGGTATCAAAGTCTACCTGTTCGTTGACCAGATCAACAAGGTAGCCTCAGTCTATCGAGACTACAACAATATTCGGGAACTCCAAAAATTAGCCAATAAAGACGACAAAGAATACCTTGCCGATCTCAGAAAGAGAGCTAATAAAATATAATAATCATTTGATGCTACTACGCGGAACTATAAACTTGTGACATAGATGTCGAGAATGGCTGCAAAAACAATATTCAACAGCTCTCGAGATATCGAGCAGGACCTGCTGCATCAGCGACGAGACTAAAAATACGACCTTGGATTCGAGAATCACTAGAATATTCCGAAGTTTACGATTAACTTCCAGGAGTAAATTCTAACCGAAAATGTGTCCACAGAGATGCTGTGGATAGCCATGAGCTAAATCAAGAATAGGTTTCCAATATACTTCGAGGCGATGGAGTTTGTTAAAACCAATGAACAGGCCATCATTCAGCAGTTTATTGTAGCCAGACGAGAAGAACAGTAGCAAGTTAGCTTCCATCTTTCCCCATACTTTCGTTATCTCGCCATCCGGATTGCTCTCGACTCAGAGAAATTTCGGAAGATCCACAAATAGTTTCAATAGTAATAACACACAAAATAAAGATTCACAGAGAGCAAAACTGCCGCCTTCTTTCCTAAATTCATTGAGCTGGTTGAAGAGGTCGCTGAGTAAAAGATAATAAAACAGATAGAGAAGTACACGAGCAAACGACTGACTCATGATCAACAAAATTAGTGCCAATAACTGGTTATTCTCGCTATTGACAAGGCGCGTGTGTTGTACGAAGGAAAGGAGAATCCTGATAGCTTTGTAATCTACCCAGGAAAAGAAATGTTTAGAAATGTGACTGGTACTTTTGACCATCTTAAAACAGACGTGGTGACTATAGTGGGAATCTCGGGCGAAGATAAAAGTGTATTAAAGTCTATTACGTCAATCAGAATTGAGTTAAGCCCCAAAGAATGCTTAAGGCTGTTTCAACGAGTCTGCAGCTTTGACTATGCCATAAAATATCTCAATCTAATGCAAAAATAGCAAAAAAATACAGACCTACCTATGGGAATTATTGGGGGCCACATCGAAAATCTCCTCATTGCATGCTGCAAATAGGAGATCTAACTCAGCATTCGTCGCTTCGGAACTGGAGAGACAATTGTTTTTAGTCCGAAAATGTATCATGAAAATGGCGAGAATTCGCCTCTGTACTTCCTGCATATGATCGATAGGATTCCTCGGAGAGACAACTTCGAAAAATTGATCTAAAAGTTGGCAAATGATCCCAGTGATGGAATCATAAATCAGCAGTTTCTGGCTCTGCCTTTGAAGAAACCTGATTGGTTAATATACCAAGATCCTAAATCAAGCGAGCGCGACTTCACAATAAGCCAAACTAGCCCATCGATCGATGTTTTGTTGATCAAGAAAACAGATAAAGGGTAGATTGAAATTGACAGTATAGACTTTACAGTCACTGCATCAAAAACGAATATCACTGATAGGTGTGCAAATGCCAAAAATAAAATCGATGCAAGGCTTACCCCGAGTTCGTAATTCTAACAAAACTCCTACCAACAAAAGTTTCTGCACCGTTTCACTCATCACGTTTGGTGCCCAAATCAATCAACTGGAGCCCAGCAGGCATAAGCTAGAGGAAAACTTTAGATAGTTCAAGAAAACATTTTATAAGTGATGCCTCAAACCAATCTAAATGATGGGTCTTCTAATAGCAGTAAGCTGAGAGCAATGCTTTAACAGTTGTAAGAATCCAAGAAAAGGTCGATAAAAAAATGATGATCGGATATATCGTTAAATTAGAATATTAAAACACTTCTCCTGCTGTTGGTTGAGAAAATGTTCGGGTGTTTTGAATCCAATTTATTTCTCATCATCAAATCACCCTTTGTAGTGTTTATATAAAATTACAGCCATTATCAAACTGGCTTTTCCGGAGATATCTCTCTATCTCTATAAAAATCTATTATATCGAATTAGTTTAAAGCTAAAACAATTCTAATATTAGTTTTTATCGATGTTTTGCAAGTCGTTTTACTCCTTTGTGCCTTTACTTTACCCTGACAAAATATAAAACTATGAAATTTACTTGAACAGTCTACTGATTATCTTCGAAGACAATGAATACGAAGAGAGCCGATATATCCAACGATCTTTTATATTCGTTATCATCGAAATTAAACCCGAATAGTATCTCAGTTTCGAGTGAAGGCAGAGTCCTGATGTCCTCATTTAGTCCAAATCGATGAATGTGAACTGCATCGGGCAGTTCACTATCCCCAACTTAACTCTTCGGAATAATATGCATATCCTTCGTTTTAGAGGAAGGGAACGCAGGCAAAATATAAAAATTGGTTTGCAGATAAGACCAAACTCAGATGAAGTGATAATTAGGATAGGAGGGAGTTATATCAAGTCACTGGCTCTTCCTGGGAAGAAATTATAAACCTCACGCAGACTTTATAACTAAACTGATTTTTGCATACTTTAATATTGACTTTACACTCAAAATGGAGACCTCATCCAATTCTATTCATTCGCTCATCTATTAATTTACTCACATTTATTTGATCAGATGGCTACTTTATACTCAATCACTTCATGGAAGCGCTTATTAAATACCTTAATGCTTCCAATTCCATGCCACCTGTCGCAATTTTAGCAGAAGCGCCATAAAAAGCAGATGCAAAACTTTATGATACTGCCTTTGATTGCCTCAAATGATCCATTCTCCATTCCTTTTTGGATATCCTTCGCCAATTGGGTTTTGACTGCGCGAATGCCTTCAATTTTCTTTCATTATTTTGTGCATTTCTATGTGGCTTCAATGATACGCTTTGCATTCTATTTGAACCCCTTTATTGTAATCTGAGTGAATGAATGCCAAACTGCAGCCACTGCAAACCCATATTTGGACCCAGGAATTGTCGGGGTTTCATAGAGTCCTCCGACCCAATCAGTATTTACATAGTATCGAGCATGCCTGAGCTCTTCCGCTTTGTAGAAAATAGTGCTGACTCCTTTTGGGGCGAGTCCGAATTTATGGTGATCTAGAGAAATTGAAGTGACCCCTTCTTGATCGAGTGAATACATTTGCTTGAAGCGTTCATCGAAGAGACCGATAAATCCCTAAACATCCATCGAAATGCAATCCGACATTTCGTTTCTTGGCTATCTTGGCTAGTGTGTCGATGGGGTTGATGATGCCATGTGGGAAGTTAGGAGCATCACCCATAATTAAAATTGTATTCTTATCGACCAAGGACTCTAAATGTTTCACATCGACTTCGAACTAGTCGTTCAATCTTGCTTTTCTCGCTTCAACGTTCAGATAGAAGCATCGTTTATCAACGGCAGCATGTATGGTCACTGGAACAACGCTAGGTTTAGATATATCATTACATATTGGGCTTCGCTCTGTCACTGTAATATTTCTTATGGGCGAAGATTGTTAAGATGAGGCTTTCCGATCCGCCTGTTGTCGTGGTCCCGTAGAATTTAGAGCCTTTTTTGGTAAGTAGATCGGCAGTCATGTTGAGCAGCTCGTTTTACATTGGATGCAGTTCTTTGAATGAGCCGAGAGGCAAGGAGTTATGATACATGTAGGGTGCAGCAAAAGTGCTCATTGATTACATATGTTCCTTCTCATCAGAGTAAAAAGCTCAGAGATCTTCCCAGTGCCCCATAGCTTCTCTTCGTTTTACTTCCAATTGCGAATTCGTTTCTTTATTGATTACTCTGGCATGCCATCATCAGGCATTGAGTTACATCTTTTCTGATCCCAATTCTTTGGCAGTTGGATCGAAATTTCTTTCTCACTTTTTCTAAGTTACGCTTCGAATTTCTTATTTATCATTGAGTTCAGGATCGGAATTGAGAATAAGAAGGCATAAAATTTTTATTTTATTTTTTATGGCACCGATTCTTTGAAGGCTGAAAATGGAATATGCGTTACTTCTAAGTTCTTTATTATGAGATTGCCATCTGTTCTTTTTCAGCAAGCGCCTACCTATTGCCAGAAAGAGTATCGAATATATGACACAAAACCAGCCAAAATGAACATCTTGTGTCACAACCATGAACTTGTCCAATGTCTGAGCAGTTCATTATTGAACGACAGGCTGAATAAAACGAATGGAAGTCTCTAGAAATGGCTGCACTTTTTGCTAATAGAATTAAGTCACAGCATCCATGTCTCTATTCAATTAAAATTATAATTAAGATATATATTCTTAGTATTCTTCATATTCTTCGTATTCTCAGTATTGCACATCAAGTTTCCTGAATAATGGGATAGCATGCAACATAAATAGTGAACTCAATCAAAGCACAGATAGGCAAAACAAAGCAGAAACAAAGATATGGCTTTCAAAATTATGGTTCTTTCATCTAAATTTATCAAATATTACTTTTTGCAAGTTTCGCCTGCTCTTCTAAGTACTGCTTTCGAGATGCAACTACTCTTCGTTGATGGGACTGCCTCGCTCCATTATTTCGGACCATATTGGGATAGTTTGGTTGTTCAGGAACAGAGTGGGCCATATGGCATGTTCAACCTTGCTTATGATGATCGAATAGGTTCCGAATCCGTTTTTTCTGATGTTCAACTCGTTCGTAATATTCTTAAATAAGGGGTAAGTAAAGGAGAGGTTAATTTGCACGTTGTTTATCAAACAAACATTAACAATGCCAGTATCGAGTTTGTTAGTGTGCATTGTTTGGAGACTGACTTCAGACAGAGGGACTATCCCACCTATGTGACAGTTTTGCTGCTCTTAGGATATGCGTCATATTCTGACCCATTTTAAAACAGACTCGCTTGTTGATTTTGTTGTAATTACATAGTTTTACAGCTACTATAACTTATTGGATTAGTTGTCGAGGGCTTCGATGAACAAATGCTATTACCCTTTATTTATCATTTTTTATAGGGAGAGCATTGCCTCTGTATTTTGCTACTCGGTCAACAACTTCATGCAGCCTATGAAATTCTCCATTCTTTAATCCAGAGTTTCTTTTCGGACTTATTGGCTGAGAGCAGTAAAAGCCTCACAGGTCGGATGCAGGCAATTGGCAACTATGAAGGCCAAAGCACAACAAACAAGTATACATTTCATTATGGAAATTCGCCATGAAGATTTAAACAACCAATCGAATATAATTCATCTAAGCCATTTTCAACGCATAATTAAATCAGTTATATAAAATCTATTGCCATTATTATGATTACTCCTCCTGAATTCGGAAGTAATTAATTGCATATATATCCTGTCATATGATTGCTTACATGCTTATATGCCGACATATTTAATCATTTGCTTTTAGTATTAGTTATTATATTGGCTTTATAAATCTATTTGTTAAACTAATAAAAAGAAAGCGATGACATTTGTACAAAGATTATGTAAAGCTAATGAAGTTAATCTCTGAAGAAGATGAAGTTAAGGCCACGATGAACAATAAATGCTCATCGAGAGAAGATAAACTGCGAGTGAAAGTTTAAAGCAAAGAGCATAACTTCAGGCAAAATCACTCCGATCTTAAAGACATGCTAAAGCTCTTAGGGTCAAAGCTGCGCCAAAGAACATCGTCCAACACAATTCGAGAAATCGAAGTAAAAACTAAAGTAAACATCACTAAAACCCTCTGAAAAATCATACAAGGAGTATATTGGAAGGCACGAAATAAAACAAGAATAGCATGTTTTAGGCCTCTAATCATCCAGAAAGAAAGAATCTTATAAACTATCGAAAACCACAATTCGATAGTAGTGATACTGAATAGTTCAAAATCGTCCTTTTTTCTTTTATGTCATAATTTAAAACTTGAAAAAAAATGCGGACAATTGGCAAAATATTGCAAAACTCAATAACTGCAATCGTACCAAATAATTAAACGAAACTAATCGATAATCGTGAAACGATAGGAGCATAACTTGAAGATCTAACATTGCTGAAAAATGCCCATAGAAATTAGGACTGAAGAATATAGGAAACACCTGCTACATGCACAAATGGATATCAATTAGAAATGCAGTCCTTCAATGCCTGTTTCACCTTATAACTATTATTTTTATTATTATGTTGTCTACTGTTCTAATTATTCGAATCTTTATTTCCTAGTTGACAATTGTTAATTTATTCGATATTTAAAGTTTGTATGATACTGATAATTTATTGGGATTGTTTATTTGTTTCTCTTGGTTGAGAATGTGTGTTTATTTTATGCTGTTTAATGATCATCGAAACTTTATGAGAGTTTTCTGAGCCGATATATTTACTTTGCTTGGGTCTTTATTCATCTTTTGATACTTTAGCTTATTTATGCTTCATTTTAATAGATTAGTTTGGTTTCTTCATTATGATAAATTATTGTTATAGATTTTGTTCTTTTGGGAATATTTATTTATTAAAATTTATTATCTTTCCTGTTTTTTAATCATTGAATTATTTTGTGTGTTTCTTTTATTATTTGATTGCTTCTATTTTGTTTTGTTTTGTTTTTCCTCTGAGCTATCACAGTCACAATATACGATTTTTCAGTTTTGTTATTCATTCTGTTCACACTTTTAGTTGGATGCTTTTTTCTTTAGTTCCCTGTACTTTAAGATTTAGTTGGCTGTTTCGACTTATTATTTATTTTCCGATCCCTGAATCTAATCTATATATTTATTGATTGTTTTAATTAGTTGCTCGCTTTTTCGTGACTTTGTGAAATAAACATTGAAATGGCCGATATCCTATGCGCATATGTCTGCAAACAAAACATATCAGCATTATTTATTATTATGCGTAGATTATGATAGAATATTATTTATATCACATCATCAACGATCTGTGTGCATAACTGAGTAAAATTTTATGTTAGAGTGTAGAACCTTTGGGTAAAAGTGTGCCGCTAAGCGAAAAGTTCATTTAAAATTGGATAAAATATCTTAGATATCTTATGCTATCAAAATTGAAATCAATGGCAACCTTTTCAAACTCGCAGCCTAAACAGGAAAATGCAAATAAAATGCGTATACAACCCTCGAAAACTTTAAGAAATAAGGTGCAGTAATGTATGGCAAATCATACGAGTGCTCCTTGATCGATATTGTGGAGGCTCACATTTTGAGTGGGAAACTTATATGCGAAGGGTGCCTCAGAGAGTATCCTATTGCCAATGGGATCCTGAATATGATATTGAACTAGTCGGAAATCTGAAGAATGCTATTGGTATCGAGTAATTTAATATAGGATGAGTGGGATTATATATGGATGTGGGTTGATCCATATTTGTATGTATACTATCGGCACTGCAACTATCAACGCAATCGGGGTTGGGGTTGGGGTTGGGGTTGGGGTTGGGGTTGGGGTTGGGA